>NC_063060.1:22973947-23079139 GCF_018812025.1 Megalobrama amblycephala
TATGACGTCATTTTCCGTCATGAAAATTTTTCCGCCATTTTGAATTTTCTGAAAAACGTACTTTTTCGAACTCCTCCTAGGCCGTTACTCCGATTTTCACGAAAATTTAACCAGATCATCTTCAGAGCATGCCAAGAAAAAGTTATGGAATTCAAGTCAATTCCTCAAACCGTTTTCGTAAAACAAGCGAAAGAATTGTGCATAGTGCTTGCGAAAATGGACATAAGGCTGTATCTCCGCAACGCTTTATCGTATTCAGACCAAACTTGGTACATGTCATCACAAGCATGACCTGAGGCATCATGCTGTGTTCCGGCGCAGTGCCACCTACTGGTGCAGAGATATGAAAAATGGTCATTTTTGCTTATAACTTCTGATGGGTTTGTCCAAAAATCATACATTTGGTCTTGTTAGATTCAGGGAATCATGTCGATTCGACTGTTATCCAATTTTCCAATATCGGCCATTTTGTCCGTCGGCCATTTTGAATTTTGTGCTAAAATGCTGTATTTTACGAATGCATTAACGTATCGTTACAAAACTCGGTATGGGTCTTTGGCACCATGCCCTGACAATACTCAAAACGTTTCGGACCAGCGCCACCTTGTGGTCAAAAGTTATAACAAAATTTACAAAAATGCGAATAACTTTTGACTGTATTCACCAATTGTAATGACACTCTTCACAGTGGATTCCTTGGGTCATGCTGAGAACATAGATATTAAATTTTCCATAGTCGGCTGAACGTCCAGTCCGCCATATTGTTTTTCTTTAAAAACCTACTTTTTCGAACTCCTCCTAGACCGTTGCTCCGATTTTCACCAAAATTGAACCGTATCATCTTCAGACGATGGCGACAAAAAGTTATGGATTTCAAGTCGATATGTCAAACCGTTTTCGTATACCAGAGCAAAGAATTTGAGGCATGATGCAAAAACGACTCTTGAAGCTGTATCTCTGCAATGCTTTGACATATTGACACCAAACTTTGCAGGTCTCATTGTCACCTCACTCTGACCATGCCACATTAATCTGGTCACAGCGCCACCTATTGGTCAAAAGTGATGAACCAGTAAATCCTCTTTTTGGATCATTTTTCATCTCTTTTGTCTAAAATGATCTTAATAGGTCTTTTAATTGCTCACTATTGCAGTTGGTCTGATGCTCACGGCCATGTTGGCTGGCTTGTTGTGCCGTTTATGTGCTTGGCCCCGTAATTGCTGCTTGCAGTTATATTTGTAAATTGTCTTTCTAAATGTTTCGTTAACATGTTGCTAATGTATTGTTAAATGTGGTTAAAGTTACCATAGTTTATTACTGTATTCACGGAGACAAGAGCCGTCGCTATTTTCATTTTTAAACACTTGCAGTCTGTATAATGCACAAACACAACTTCATTCTTTATAAATCTCTCCAACAGTGTGTAATGTTAGCCTTAGCCACGGAGCAAAACCTCAAACTCATTCAGAATCAAATGTAAACATCCAAATAAATACAATACTCACATAATCCGACGCATACATGCAGTATGCATGACGAACACTTTGTAAAGATCCATTTTGAGGGTTATATTAGCTGTGTAAACTTTGTTTATGCACTGCTTAAGGCAAGCGTGAGCTCCGGGGGCGGATAGTGCGAGTATTTAAAGGGGCCGCAGCATGAATCAGCGTATTTCTAATTATGCCCCAAAATAGGCAGTTAAAAAAATTAATTAAAAAAAATCTATGGGGTATTTTGAGCTGAAACTTCACAGACACATTCAGGGGACACCTTAGACTTATATTACATCTTGTAAAAAAACATTCGATGGCACCTTTAAAGATTAATTTAAATATTTAACTTTGCTAAATGTCTCGAGGCAGGTACCACTTATTTATTTAACTATTTTAAAAGACTGGGATAAGAGCACCAACACACACAAGCTAAATTCAACAGGTATAAAATATGAGTAAAACAGTAAGAGAAAAACAGTAAATGAGAAGACGAGCACTGGACTGCAGCAGGTTAGTGGTGTATGTAGGTGAGCTGAATGCTTTTACCAGAAACTCCCGAGATGTAGTATGACGTACAACGCGGAAGCATTATTTTTAGTTGCATCTTTTCTGAAGTGTTAATTGGACATTTTAACTTACTGCAATGAAATGCTTAGGCTATGGTGCATATATTCACAATATTCATTACCGTTTTCTCTCTCTCCTTTTTTTCCTCTTTCTTTTATGCTTTTTTAGGCACTTTGACATCAACCATGAACATGACTCAAGAAACAAGAAGGGAAAGTGACTTCCAAGACTGAAAAGGAGGAGTACTGAAAAACTTGTATATGGAAGTAATTTAATGCCAAATGTTTTTGAAATAAAAAGCTTGTTGAATTGCACTAATTGAAAAAAAAACATGCATCACATTAGCTGTGCTTGCATTTAGATGCATTGTATTTTTAAGGCTTGCATTTTTATGGGCTGAAATTCAACATGGTCGTATATTTAAGCTGTGAATATTTCAATTAAAAATATTTCACACAAATTTTCATTATTAAAAATTCAATAATTTATATTCACCTTTCAGATTTCACTTCCAAAATATTCATTCTGTTTAAAAATACAACCTATAAAATTCAACTAGCAATTTTCAGTCCATTTTATTTCGCTTTACAAATTCGCTTCCACAAATTCAGTGGTTCAAATTCGGCAGAAAATTCAACATTTCACATCCGGGGAACTGCAGGAAAATCAGTAGAGTGCCGATGCATAATCTCCATCTGCTGTTAGTCGACTTCACCAGCAGGTGCCGCTAGCGGCTGTTTACAAAGACGAGCAACGGCTAGTAAGTCATCATTCATTCATAAAAACGGATTTACAGAAATGGAGCAAGCGGTAAGTGAATGTGTGATGATTATCAGTGCGAGTATAAACGCAGAAAAGCTGATAAAGACACAAAAGCTGCATTTATGTTTAATTCAGTGTTTAATTCAGCCGCGCGGTGTTGTAATACTATGGTTTCCCTCATCTGTCATAGCTTCCTGCCATCAGGACATATAAAACTCTTAACACAGCTTAATGGACTCCTGTACAGTGATATAAAAGACCAAACTCGCACCTCATTTGTGATGTAGATTATACTATATAGGCTCCAAGAAAGCAGATACTGGCATAAAGTTGTTTTGACCCTGAACGTCAATTCGCAAATTTAGGGACCGTCTCTAAAGTTACGATATTGGTATTCACGTTTCTACCTTCAGTAGCGTTTAAAGAGAATGATTTACAGTCACAAAACCAACTCTAAAGTGTTCATCTAGGTCTCAGGTCGAACAGTGATGCGCCCTACTCTCTCTCTCTCTCTCTCACTCTCTCTCTCTCTCTCTCTCTCACACACACACACACACACACACACACACATTCAAACACACACAACTCAAAGTACATGCACATACTTTTTTTCTTTTCTTTTTTTCCTTTTACACATTCATCACACAATTCGTTCTACTTAGTTAATTTTATTTTTCCTGCTCATATAAATGCTTTGGCAACACAATGTAAAATTTGTATAAGCAGGATAATATATGAGCAGGAAAAATGAAAATGAAATAGAATGAATTGTGTGATGAACGTGTTAAAAAATAGAAATAGTATATAATATGCATGTACTTTGAGTGGGGTGTGTTTGAATATGCATGTGCATGTGCGTACAAGAGTTTGTGTGAGTTCAAGTGTGTGTGTGTGTGTGTGTGTGTGTGTGTGTGTGTGTGTGTGTGTGTGTGTGTGTGTGTGTGTGTGTGTGTGTGTTCTTGTTTATATTACATCATGGGGATGTATATAAATGTCCGCACGATGTAATATAAACCTGAGTTCACCTACATCGTGGTCTATCCATCATGAACTATCCATGAGCAATACATTTGTTACTGTATTTGTTAATCTTTGTTAGGGTTTATAAAATTACAGCGGTTCATTGTTCATGTTAGTTCACAGTGCATTACCTAATGTTAATACAACTCTTGATTTTAATAATGCATTAGTAAATGCTGGAATTAAAATTAACAAAGATTAATAAGTGCTGTAGAAGTGCAGTTCTTTATTAGTTCATATTAACTAACTATAATATAAAGTGTTACCTTTTATTTTAATAAGCATCAAAAATCTAAAAGGTTTGCATTACCTGAGACCTAGATGAACACTTTAGAGTTGGTTTTGTGACTGTAAATCATTCTCTTTAAACGCTACTGAAGGTAGAAACGTGAATACCAATATCGTAACTTTAGAGACGGTCCCTAAATTTGCGAAAATCAAACGTTCAGCGTCAAAACAACTTTATGCCAGTATCTGCTTTCTTGGAGCCTATATAGTATAACTTACATCACAGACGAGGTGCGAGTTTGCTCTTTTATATCACTGTACACGAGTCCATTAAGCTGTGTTAAGAGTTTTATATGTCCTGATGGCAGGGGAATCCTATGACGGATGAGGGAAACCATAGTTTTTCAACACAGTGCTGCGATATAAAGTTAAGGAAACTAAACAACAGAGAGAAATATATGTCTACCTCAGATTTAATGTATGATCTGTACACCAGCATCGGACAATAACGTTATAATCTCGTTCACGGGAGAGAAAGCTGCTTACATGTAGACTAAACAGGGAAAGTAACCGTAAAGACACTGAATTAAACATAAATGCAGCTTTTGTGTCTTTATCAGCTTTTCTGCATTTATACTGGCCCTGATAATCATCACACATTCACTTACCGCTTGCTCCATTTCTGTAAATCCGCTTTTATGAATGAATGATGACTTACTAGCCGTTGCTCGTCTTTGTAAACAGCCGCTAGCGGCACCTGCTGGTGAAGTCGACTAACAGCAGATGGAGATCATGCATCGGCACTCTACTGCTTTTCCTGCAGTTCCCCGGATGTGAAATGTTGAATTTTCTGTCGAATTTGAACCACTGAATTTGTGGAAGCGAATTTGTAAAGCGAAATAAAATGGACTGAAAATTGCTAGTCGAATTTTATAGGTTGTATTTTTAAACAGAATGAATATTTTGGAATTGAAATCTGAAAGGTGAAAATAAATTATTGAATTTTTAATAATGAAAATGTGTGTGAAATATTTTTTATTGAAATATTCACAGCTTAAATATACGACCATGTTGAATTTCAGCCCATAAAAATGCAAGCCTTAAAAATACAATGCATCTAAATGCAAGCACAGCTAATGTGATGCATGTTTTTTTTCCAGTTAGTGCAATTCAACAAGCTTTTTATTTCAAAAACATTTGGCATTAAAATACTTCCATACTTGTAGGCCTACAATTTGCTTTTACTCCACATTTAGAAAAATGTTAAAAGTAAATAAGATTGCTGTATTGTTCATTGATAACTGTTGAGTGCATTTAAAATGTTGACCTTTCAACATTGCAATTTTCTGCTTTTTTCTATTAAAAAAAAAGTTTTAAAACTCAGAGTATGTTGCTTTCCATTTCCTTTGCCATAACATAACAAAAGTATATTTTTTAATTATTTAATAACAAATATAAGTGCAGTATGAAAAGCTGTATAAATGCAGTTAATAGCTGTAGATAAACAGTATAATGCTGTAAAAGTACATAATATTACAGCAGGATACTGTATTCGATAATTACAGTACTATACTGTAAATGTTGTTTACAGAAGTAGTACTGTAAAAATACAGTAAGTGGCTGGCAACCCAGCTGCCAGTATTTTACAGCGAAAAGTTTTGCAGTGTATGCTTTTATACCACTGATGTGGCAAACGTAGACATCTTTGACATTCTTCAGCTTACACAGAGCGCTTATACAGATACACGGGAGCGTTTGAAAGCAGGCGTCTATCAGCGGATTCTGTAAATTAAATTTAACATTTTAAGTAAATTAAACATTTCATGCTTATATATTTTAAAAGCTTAAACTTTTCTTTGTGTGTAAATGGACACATTTAGCCTAAGTTAACTGCTTATCGACTTGTTTTATATAAACCTGGTACATTTAAAAAATTGCCAACCTCTTTTATTTAAACCTGGGAACATCTCAATATTTACCAGCTTCTTAGAAATAAACCTGGGAAAAGTTTGTCAAAGGTACCGACTTGGGTATTTTAAAATGTTAAAAAAATGAGATGATAGCATAGCCTAGCATTTTGAGCACTCTTGAACAGATTCTTAAACACCTCTGATTGGCCATTGTGTGTTCACACACTCAACATATATGTCTGTGATGGGCTGCAACGATCAACGCTACATAAACATGTTGTAAATAGACATCTTTGAGGCTCTTCACCGACCACTTATAGATTCACACGTGAGCATTTGAAAGCAGGCGTCTATCAACGGATTCCTAATATATCCGCTGGGGCATCTATTATAGATGCCTGCTTTCAAACGCTCCCGTGTGAAAATGCTAGGCTATGCTAGTATTGTCACATTTTTAACATTTTAAAATACCCAAGTTGGTATCTTTGACAAACTATTCCCAGATTTATTTTTAAGAAGCTGGTAAACATTGAGATACCAACAAAGAGGTTGGTAATTTTTTTTTATGTACCAGGTTTATATAAAACAAGTCTATAAGCTTAGGCTAAATGTGTCTGCTTAAGCTTTTATAAAGTATAAGCATAAAATGTTTAATTTACTTAAAATGTTAAATTTACAGACTAAAAAACTTTTTGTGCTGTTTTCTAACAGTATGGACTTTAATAAATAAAGAGAGAAAACCTACACTTAAACTTTTCACTTGTTTCATAGTTAGACAGATATCAAGATGTATCATTATAGGACTGTCTAACAATATATCAATTATCGCAGAATTGCTGTATCGTGATATTATCATTATTGTGAGCCATGTATCGTGATCGTATCGTTAGGTACCCTGCGATTCCCACCCATAAAATATAAATAAATAAATATTACACATATATATATATATATATATATATATATATATATATATATATATATATATATATATATATATATATATATATATATACACACACACATACATACATACACATACATACATACATACATACATACATATATATATATATATATATATATATATATATATATATATATATATATATATATATATATATACACACATACACACACATATACATACACACACATATACACACACATATATACTTTTTTGTTTTTTCAAAATGCAATTAATCTATCAATATAAAAGTTATTTTTCATATTGAAAATACACAACAAAGTTGATTCACATATATGACAGCCTCTGATCTTTGTCAATACTAATCTTATGTACAGGCATTAGACTAAAAATACATTCAGTCGTCGCTCCCAAAATGAATTCAACGAGTCATCTTGTTAATGTTATAAATTAATTATGTCTCCGTTTGTCATTACCGATTAAAGAGTATCTGGCTATCTATTATTCATTTTTCTGTTTTTGATGATCACAAAGTACAAAGCAGATAAGGAAAACTAGGATGCCGGGTGTATTCAGAGCACCGCCATTACTGTTTACAATGCGTGGAATGGTGCGATGTGATTGGTTTCTTTTCCCTATTTATTTTTAGTGCCAGAGTATATGCACATTTAGTCACCACACACACATTTTTTCCCCAAGATGTTGGTTTTATTTTGATTGTTCAATAATTGTTTCTTTTGTAAATAAATTGGTTTATTGTTTGAAGAATTTCTTGCTTGCCTCTTTTATGTTGCAGTATATGAGCCAGCCATAACAACAATCGGAGTATGAAAATACACATTTCAGATTGATATCATGAATCGATCTCCGGTCCAGACTTGAGACAAGATGGACTTCAACGCCAGCTTCTTGAACCTGCTCATTCTGAGTGAGAGATTCAGGCAACGCAAGTCCAGAATCAGACGCAAACCACCATTCTTTTTGGGGTCCAGAAATGCAAAAAAAAATGCACGCACGACCCTAGGGCTATTTCTCAGACTCCAAAGGCTAAAGGCCATGAGAGCCCAAGTCAGGCCAAAATCTGTCAGAGACAGGGGATCAGGCTGGACAGGGACCAGAAGGTCACTGTTAAGTGCCACTTGAACATGCTGAGGCAAAAACATAGCATATAGCACCTGTCGTGTGTACCCTACCGTGATGAATCTGTCATACAGATCCGCACATTTAAAGAAAAATTTATCGTGTCCACTTGAGAGGAGTGGTAAAGGGCTCTAAAATAGTCAGTAAAAAAAACAAAAATCGCTTTTCCGATGGGCAACAGATAAACCACATCCTAAAGGAAATAAAATCTGAGGTGAGATGGCACGAGCACACTCTTATGGGGCATACCAGATATATCCTCGGATACAGTGCAAAACGCCACTGGCCAATAAATTGTCATGAAATGTGTGGTAATGGGTCCAGCCCCTTTTTATTTTCTTTTTACTTCCTCTTCTTCTACTTGAGTGAAAGTCTATGGCCGCCCAGAGAACCGTTTTGCTTATCTACAGACTATTCAACCAGTACTCAATTAACATTACATCATTTTACTCATGGATCCAATTATTCTTTATTTATTGTGTTATGGGGATGTGCATTTTTGGAATTTTGTTGTTTCCATAATACATGCTGATACTGACTTTTTGTTAACCCTTTATTTTATGTCTTAGAAGTAATAATTAGAAAAAAACAACACTGTGAATAAACTAATGTCATTTCGTTTAAAATGGGCATTGAGAGGCATTAACCAGGTCACTTCCCCTAACTCGTTTTTTTAGAAAGTCATGTAATTTATTAGTGAAATTCATTACCTGTTTAAGTTTTTCATCTGTGAGGCAGTTAAGTTCAATGATGAACTCACTGTCTGTCGGCAGTATCTGTGCGCTCGGGTCGATTATTTTTATGATATCAAGTTGCTCCCGAAGTCCCATCTCTGTGCTCACTTTTCGACTCAAATATTCAATATATTCCACCTGAAAACCAAAAAAAAAAAAAGATAGGGCACTTTAACAATAGTAGAAGCTCTAAAGAAACAGAATAACGAGTAAATGCAGAGAAAAGTCTTCCTTTCATAACTGTCTAACATTTTTCATTACAATTTATATTATCACTATAACAATTTAAAAGTTCTATTGAAAAAAATGACATTATTAAACATTTCCCAGCATTTGATATATCCCATGTTGATTTATTGACAGCAGCACTGGAGTCGACATGGACAAAAACCTGAGGTTCCATGTTTGCTCCAACCCTGATAAAAACTCACCTGCCTGTAGCTTTCAAGTAAACCTGATTAGCTTGTTCAGGTATGCTTGATTAGGGTTGGAACTAAACTCTGCAGGACCAACGTTCACCACCCCTGGTATATGACAACACATACTGGTGCATTTTATATTTTCATTGCATAAATAAAATAAACCAACCTGCTCATCGTTAGTCATGGCACTCCAGGGCAGCTCATCGAGATTTCGGTGTGGTTTGTTTTTTCTTTTGGATACAAGGCAGGGTGAACTGGGCACGCTGGGTATGATGTCTGACAACACATCACTGCCACTGGCTATGTCACTCCCTGGTAACTACAATGACACAGTTTTTGTTCAGCAAATTCTTCAATAAAGTAATCAACAGCTTGTCCATATGTTAGGAAATAAATATTTAAACAACCCCTCAACTAAAACAGCTTCAAAACAAAGGGCTCACCTGCCACTCAAATTCACTGTCGGACCAATCCCAGTAAGTGCTGATGGAGGAGGACACGTCGCTGCAGACACTGCCTTCTGGGAACAGGTCAAAGGATGTGAGTTCCTGATCATCCAGGAGGGAGTAGCAGTCATCCTGATCGCCCACAGAAACAGATGAGAAGAGTTCCTCACTGCACTCTGAACTGGCAACACTAGTGCCGCATGACGTCAGGTTCCATCTGCAAAGAGGTGACCGTTGTTGACTTAAAGGCAGTTTACACTAGAGGTCTTTACGGGTCCACTTGGATCCAAAAATCCGAGGTCTGACCCAAGACCCAAGCGGGTTCAGTTCCAAAACTTTGACGAGTACCTCAGGCGGGGGTCGGGTCTGATATTACTGCCCTCAGGTTTAGGGTAATTTAAAATAAATGTGCTTTTACTGAATGGACCCGAGAAGACCCCAATTATTATAAAATATGCCAACTTTCCACTATTAATTTCAAGTGATAAACAATATTTTAATTTTTAAAACAAATACATATTAAATAATTTTATGACAATGTTATTATCCCCCTTCTCTGTCAACTCACACTTCTACGTGTAAATTACCAAACAAACTACACTATGAATGCAGCAGCGGTGTGCTCTCCACATAAATTGTGCTCTGCAATACCAGAGCCATTTGAGAGGATGGGTGTGGGAAATATTAAGAATTGATGAAAAAAAAAAAAAAACCTGATATACTGTTGCAGGATTGATTACAGAAAACCATCTAAATGCAGTTGAAGCCAAACAAATCATCTAAAATCGGTAACACTTTGTAATAATGTTCAGTTATAAGTCACTTATAAATTATTAGTTAATGATGAACTAATGATTTACAAAACATGACTATACATTCAATGATTAATAAGTGATATACTAACATTTTATGAATGTTTTAATAATTCAATTAGTCATTTATAAATTATTAGTAAATGATGAACAAATCATTTACAAAACATAACATATTAAATAATGACTAGCAAGTGATATACTAACATTGTATGAATGTTTTATTAATTCAGGTATAAGTCACTTATAAGTTATTATTTAATGATGAACAAATCATTTACAAAACATGAGTATACGTTCATAAATGATTAAGCGGTATGCTAACGATTTACAAATGTGTTGTAAGTTATCTTAAAAAAATGTGTAAATCATGAAATAAACAGATCATTAGTAGATGGTTGATAAGTTATTAGTTGATATATTATTTATCACTTATAAATCATTGAAGTATTCATGTCAAGATTGTTTTAGTATCAGTATCTCAATAAACAATTGTTAATCATGAACAAATGATGAACAAACGATTAGTAAATGATCAGTATATGATTTATTGATGAAGCTGTAAGCTGGTCTGTGTTCAAAAGCACAAACATGCAGGTATGTTAAAGCACTAAGAAGAGTAATTTATTTGTTTTGAAGTGGATAAACATTTATAAATGCATTACAGGTGATTCCAGTGGGTTGTGTTAAATCCTTTCACTCATCAGAACAGACTTGTGTTCTGTGTGGAGTGTGTCTGATCTACTGATAAAGTCAACCTCTGAACTTGTTTTACCTTCCACTTAAGCTCACATCAGGTGCACAGAGTTAAAGACTCCATGTGTGTCAGAGAAGACAGCTGTCTATACTCACCAGTCAGCACTTACACTGCAGTACACACTACAAAGTGTTCAACACCTGTTATAGATTGTGTAAACGCATGAATAAATCGTTTACAAAGCTTTCTGCATCCCCTAATCTAAAGTGTAAACTATTCATCACTTGTAAATGTTTTACATATTTTCAGATCTTCTTTATAAATTATGTACAAACTGCAATTAGTAAATTTACCATTTATTTGCATATGCAAAGGTTCAGCTTACAACTTCATCAATAAATCATATACTGATCATTTACTAATGGTTTGTACTTTAAAATCTACACCTGCCGTGTTTCTTATTTGTCGTCTCTGATTTGGTCTGTCATCCCCGGTTGAAAAAGTCCCAGCTAATCACTGGTGTGCTAGGCTGCAGGCTGTGCAGACATCTCTGCTTTTTACATTTGGTTCCATTGGGGTTCGAAAAAAAATTCTGTTGGGTCAGACTCTGGTCTGTTTTTATCAGGTTTATCTCTCGTTGGGTTTTTCTTTTTTTTAAAAAATATTTTATGCACGTTGGGTTCGGGTAAGAAGCGATTCAGGTCGGTTACAGATTTTAGGACCCAAGAAGACCTCTACTTCACCCAGGACTTCAAAGTTGAATAACCTCTTACTTGACATGGCATGCTAGCATGTGGCTAATGGCTAAAAAAGATGGACAGACAGCGATACATGGTGTCACATTCAGTTATAGCAGTCAGAACAGTAAAACTCTCTCCAAGATATTTCAATTACATCAACTTAACACTGGAACAAAACAGATATTCACCTCAGTACATGCACAGTTTTTTGGTAGTATATCTTACTATAAAGACACTAGTACATTTAACCAATATTTTGAGACTACTAGAAATTTTAAATTATTGTTAATTTTTGAAAACACAGCTTACATAATATAATTTAAAGGGGTCATGAATTTTCCTAATTTTCCTTTATGACTCGTTTTAGATTTTGTCACATTATGACATATTATTCTACAAACACGGTGAGTTATGTCATCCTTCTCAGTGTTATATTGTGTTCCATCTGTCACATGTTTAGCATAGCCCTCTCTGTCAGCGATGAGGGATTTTCATGTCATAAATGTAGGGAAATAGTCAGGCTGACAGAGAGAATCTCAGAATTAGAGACACGCATCCAAACTTTAATCGAGGATAGTAAGAATGCAGGGGCTTCAGATACTGTTTTGGATGCGACTAGCTTAGTGAACTCTGTACATTGTTCGGTTCCGGCTGTAGAGCCCGCGCAGCAGGGCACTTGGGTAACGGTGAGGCAGCCTAGCCGTGGAAAACACCACTCTTCCGTTCCATTAAGAACATCAAACAGGTTCTCCCCACTCAGTGACGCACCCACTGAGAATCCTGTTGAAAGTGCCCTAGTAATTGGTGATTCTATTATACGGAACGTGAAAATAGAGACACCAGCCACCATAGTCACATGTTTGCCGGGAGCCAGAGCACCTGACATCAAAGCAAATTTAAAAGTGCTGGCTAATGCTAATCGTAAATACTCTAAAATTATTATTCACGTCGGCACAAATGATGTTCGACTTCGCCAGTCGGAGATCACTAAAATTAACATTAAAGAGGTGTGTGAACTCGCAAGTACAATGTCAGGAGAAGTAATTTGCTCTGGTCCCCTTCCTGTTCGTCGGAGTGATGAGATAGTTAGCAGATTATCATCACTCAATGGCTGGCTGTCTAAGTGGTGTCCGCAGAATAATATAGGTTTCATAGATAATTGGTTTTTGGGGCAGACCTGACCTGTTGAAAAGAGATGGTATTCATCCCTCCCGGGATGGTGCTGCTCTTCTCTCTAGTAATATGGCACATAGTCTTAGAGCTGAAACATGACAAACTACGGCCCAGGTCAGGAAGCAGACAGACTGGCTAAACCGACCGTCTGCTAGCTGCCTCACGTTACAGAAGTCAGATAAATCCCAACACATAGAAACTCTTACACCTAGATATTATCACATAGAGACTGTGTCTGTACCCCGAATTAATAAAAACAAAAAAACTTCCCAACCCATTTAATGGAAAAAATTTAATTGATGTTCAACAAATAAAAAAATCGAGATAATAATGATAAACAAATGATAAAGCTTGGATTGTTAAATATTAGATCACTTTCTTCAAAAGCACTTATTGTAAATGATATTATCACAGACAATTATCTAGATGTGCTGTGTTTGACAGAAACCTGGCTAAAACCGGACGATTACATTACTTTAAATGAGTCTAGCCCTCAAGGTTATGATTATCGACACAATCCTCGACAGAAAGGCAAAGGAGGAGGTGTTGCTGTAATTTATAGTAATATTTACAGTATTAGTCAAAAGTCTTTCAAATATAATTCCTTCGAAGTGATGCTGCTTTACGTAACATTATGTAAGTTGACATTTGTGTTGGCTACTGTATACAGGCCACCAGGACACCATACAGACTTTATTAAAGAACTTGCTGATTTTCTATCAGAGTTAGTACTAGCTGCAGATAAAGTCCTTGTTGTTGGTGATTTTAATATCCATGTAGATAATAAAAAAGACTCATTGGGATTGGCATTTACAGACATTCTAAATTCTATTGGTGTTAGACAACACGTGTCAAGGCCCACTCATTGTCGACTGAGACTGCTCTCATTAGAGTTACTAATGATTTGCTCTTATCATCAGATTGTGGTTGTATCTCTCTATTAGTGTTACTGGATCTTAGTGCTGCATTTGACACTATCGATCACAATATTCTCTTAAATAGACTTGAAAATTATGTTGGCATTAGTGGAATTGCATTGGCATGGTTCAAATCATACTTATCTGACCGTTATCAGTTTGTAGTAGTAAACGATGAGATATCATATCGATCACAAGTTAAATATGGAGTACCGCAAGGCTCAGTACTAGGACCATTGCTTTTCACTCTGTACATACTACCCTTGGGAGATATCATTAGGAAGCATGGCGTTAGTTTTCATTGTTACGCTGATGATACTCAGCTCTATATTTCTTCACGCCCTGACGAAACTTACCAATTCACAAAATTAACAGAATGCATAGCTGATATAAAAAACTGGATGACCAGTAATTTCCTACTACTAAATTCAGAAAAAACAGAGATTCTAAGTTTTGGACCAAAAACTTCTTCACGTAATAACCTAGAATACTGTCTAACACTTGATGGCTGCTCTGTTAAGTCTTCGTCGTCAGCTAGGAACCTGGGTGTGCTCTTTGATACCAATCTTTCATTTGAAGGCCATGTTACTAGCATCTGTAAAACCGCTTTCTTCCATCTTAAAAATATATCTAAACTACGACATATGCTCTCACTGAAGAATGCAGAACAGTTAGTTCATGCGTTCATGACCTCAAGGTTAGATTACTGTAACTCTCTACTGGGTGGTTGTTCCTCCCGCTTGATAAATAAACTACAGCTCGTACAAAATGCAGCAGCTAGAGTCCTTACTAGAACTAGGAAGTATGACCATATTTGGCACCTAAACTGTGGAACAACCTTCCTAGCATTGTTCGGGATGCAGACACACTCTGTCAGTTTAAATCTAGACTAAAAACGCATCTCTTTAACCTGGCATACACATAACACATTATATATTTATATTTTCAAATCCGTTAAAGGATTATTAGGCTGCATAAATTAGTTCAGCCGGAACCGGGAACACTTCCTATAACACCAGATGTACTTGTTACATCAGAAAAAGAATGGCATCTACGCTAATATTAGTCTTTCTGTTTATCCCGAGGTTTACCGTAGTCAACTGGATTCGGGGCCGTTCTTTACCAACCTACACTTCACCCAAAAGGCCTGTAGGTGGCACAAAGACTTAAATTTAACCAACTATGATAACTTCGTTAGATGGTAAATCAATACAAAACATGGTTTTGGTGAGCGCTTTGTAATATGTATTCACATTAGATTTTAAAGCAACACAATTCGTTTGCAATAAGACAAACCAGATTCAAATTGCCCGGCAAATTCGTAAAGCAAAGAAAAATCATTTCTAGCTGATCAACATTATGAAAACTGGTAAAACCTTTAGGAACTTCAAAAGATAAAACAGCGAAATTCCTAATATTACTTCCAATATTTCCAAATTATGTTCATTTTCATAGAGCGGGCCAATATCGTGACGATTATTTAAAATCAATCGAGAGAAGCAGATATCGTTATCGTGATAAAATACGATTAATCGTGCAGCCCTAATTTAATTTAATTTGACTTGATATTTGATATTCAACAGTATCCTTGACATTTATTCAACAGTGCTTTTGATCTGCCTGCATTGACACTATTCTTTAAAAGGAAAAATTATATACCAATTATCAATGTAAAGCTGCTTTGACACAATCTGCATTGTAAAAAGCGCTATATAAATGAAGGTGACTTGACTTGACTAATACATAACTTTTACAGACACAAAACATACTTTTTTGCACGTTTGGATAAACGGTGAAAGATACAACATGGACATATTGGCAACATTTAAGCATAAACATTACGCTTTTACAGCAAAAAATAAATAAATAAATAAAATATTTACTAATCTTTTACATCATAAAGATATCTGTATAATTTCCCTTTTACCATTTTATAGATAAATGTTTTATCTCTAAACTCAAACATAACCATTTTATAAAGAATATGAAAAGAATGTAATGGACAGAAATATTCAGGGAAATTACCATTTTAGTAACACTATTGTTACGGTTTGCTGTTGTAGAGATGAGGCGTTAACGGATTTCCACAATCGATGGGTTTTTATTGACACAACGAGGAGACAACAATCAAACACTTCCATATAACATTTAGGACAGACAAGGAGTGGAGGGAGTGAGTCCATTATAAAGGGTGTACTGACAATCAGGAACAGGTGCAGGCAATCCGTGATGAGGAGGAGAAGACGAGGGAAGTGAGTGCAGGTGAGGAGACAAGAGGATCATGGGATTTGGAGTCCGGGAGACAAGGGATCCGTGACAGTACCTCCCCTCCCGGTAGGCGCGTCCTCGAGCCGTAGGAGAAACACCGGGGAGGGGGGTTGGGCGCCCTGGAGACCTCATGCCGGTGCAGGGAGAGGCATGGGTAGGAGTGGAGGTCTCCAGGGCGGGTCCATGAGCCACGGCGGGTCAGGTGCAGTGGGCAGCCACGGCGGGTCAGGTGCAGTGGGCAGCCACGGCGGGTCAGGTGCAGTGGGCAGCCACGGCGGGTCAGGTGTAACGGGCTGCCATGGCGGGTCAGGAGCCTTGGGTGGCCATGGCAAAGACCCACCCACATGTGTCTCCACCACATGTCCCCCACCCACGGGTACCTGGCCCCCCCCCAAAAAATACTTGGGGAGGTTTAGGATAGTTGCGAGGAGTCCCAGAAATATCATGGATATGTGGGTGGAGGAGCATGGAGCTGGCTTGGCGGCGCATGGAATGGCTGATTCTGCTGCGGTGATTGGGGCGGCTGGCTCGGCGGCTGGGACTGGAGCGGAGGGCTCGGCGGCTGAGGCAGGAGCGGAGGGCTCGGCGGCTGAGGCAGGAGCGGAGGGCTCGGCGGCTGAGGCAGGAGCGGAGGGCTCGGCGGCTGAGGCAGGAGCGGAGGGCTCGGCGGCTGAGGCAGGAGCGGAGGGCTCGGCGGCTGAGGCAGGAGCAGAGGGCTCGGCGGCGGAGACTGGGGAGACTGGCTCGGCGGCTGAGACTGGAGATGCAGGCTCGGCGGCGGAGATTGGAGACGAGGGCTCGTTGGCCGCTATTGGAGCTGAGGGCTCGTTGAGGGCTGGAGCGACGGGCTCTGTGACAAAGTCTATCAACCAGCCAGCATCCTCTGGTGGCCCGTGAAAGGCTGGAGCGGATTGCTCGGCGGCGGCGGCTGGAGCGGAATGCTCGGCGGCGGCGGCTGGAGCGGAATGCTCGGCGGCGGCGGCTGGAGCGGAATGCTCGGCGGCGGCGGCTGGAGCGGATTGCTCGGCGGCGGCGGCGGCTGGAGCTGAGGGCTCGGCGGCGGCGGCTGGAGCTGAGGGCTCGGCGGCGGCGGCAGGCGGCCAGGAGTGGGCAGGACCGTTGAAGCGGTATGTGCAGGGCTTTGGGGTAAGGTAAGCTGGTGATGCCCGATAAGCTGCTGATGGGGCTGGACAAGGACTCTGGTTCTCTAGAATCTTGTCTACTTCAAAATTAGAACCATTTAACAGGAGAATCACATTCAGGGAATCGACTAAGGAGAAACTACAGGCTGGTTCGTTATAACGAATAACGTCCTTGTCCAGTCCCATCAGAAAAACAGCATTAAGGCAGGCATCAGTCCAGCTCACCAAATAAGAAACCTCCAAAAACTCCTCCACATACCTCTCCAACGGCCTGCCACTCTGCCGCAAAAGGCATAGTCTTTCGACCGCCCTGAGAGATTCTGGACACTCGGGATCAGGTAGATACCCATCTTCTCTTGTGGAGATCCAGCGGTATCGGTCTGTCCTTCTGTTACGGTTTGCTGTTGTAGAGATGAGGCGTTAACGGATTTCCACAATCGATGGGTTTTTATTGACACAACGAGGAGACAACAATCAAACACTTCCATATAACATTTAGGACAGACAAGGAGTGGAGGGAGTGAGTCCATTATAAAGGGTGTACTGACAATCAGGAACAGGTGCAGGCAATCCGTGATGAGGAGGAGAAGACGAGGGAAGTGAGTGCAGGTGAGGAGACAAGAGGATCATGGGATTTGGAGTCCGGGAGACAAGGGATCCGTGACAACTATAGCATTAAAAGGATATTTTGAGCCATTAAATCCACTCAAACCTCTAAACCTACCCATAACCATTTCTTAAAAATATGTAGTTATGAAAAAAATAACAGACAGAAAAGTGTAACTTAATCACAATAATTTCTTTATTAAGAAAATGTCAAAAGTGCTACCAATAGTAGTCCAAATGATGAGGTATTGCAGTCGCAGTCCTCTCTGTGGATATGTAATAGATCTGTATCTGGTACAGAGCAGAATTTAAGTTATTAATCCACGAACTATTACGCTTCACTTCACGGCATGTTGCAATATGTGATGAAGCAGGCGAGAGCCAATGAGCGTTGAGATGACTGCCGTAAAATGTGTCGTGTCAAGTTTTTTGAGGCGACAATTTTTGAATTCATAACAATCGCGGGATTTGTTTACAGTCGCTGTTGAGGATGGAGATAAAGATTGCTGGATAAATAAATAAATTTTTTTCTGTTCCAATTGTATGGATTCTAAAGATGTGGATTACAGTGGATTAAATTGGTGTATTTTGTGAATTTGAGTTGCGATTTGGAGTATTTTCTAGTCCTGTGTCTGCGAAAACACCTTTTGTGTCCCACGGCGAAGAAATTAAGTATTACATGATAAATAATGGTTTAATGATTATATAAATGTTATTCATTTTAAGGTTTAAAGTGTAGTTTTGCTTAACGTAATTCTTTGAAACAAGTTTGCAGTGAAAGTCACAAACAGAGGAAAATGGTTTTACATTTAACGTTAATCATTTTTAGTGCTGTCAATATTGTACGTTTCAGTGTATGAAAACATAAGTAAATGTAGCCTACATGTCATAGAACCACACTACATAAAAAAATACATATTCTCGTGAGATCACATTGCAGAATATCTAAACAAACCAATAGTGTAAATGAGAACTTTAGAATAAGGGGTCTTATCTTTAGAATAAGGGGTCAAATTGTCGCAATTAGTACTGATTTAATGGCAGTTTGGCCTTAATTATTGGCTTATTCTGGTCAATAAACTAGAATATCACTCAATAAGTGCCGTAATTAATGAGGATTTAACTTTTACTTTGGGGGTCAAATTGTCTTTATTATATTATTTTAGCCATTTATAGCTGAAAACCAGCAGTAATTAAACAATTACTAGCTTATTGTTCAGTTATCTTAATAGAATGGCACAGAAATATAGTTACATCACTACACAAAAATAAAATATGGCTTAATAAGTTGTAGATAATGACTAAAAGGCGTTTACTGTACATTCAGTTAAATGTACATTCAGTTAAATCATTAATTACTAGGTTATTTTTGTTTATTTATAGCATAAATGTGTATCTTTCAAATGTTTAATAATTTGTAAATAATGGCTGATATGCCCTACGATATGTTAAGTTAATTAATTACTATTGTGTCCATGCTTAACTAATGCATAATTGTGAACAAATAAATAATTAATTACTAGTTCATTAATGCTTAACTAATGCATTATTCTAGACACATAAAATAAAGTGTTACCCTTTTTTTTTTTTTTAATGTAGGTCTCTCATTTTTTCTGCAGCCAAACGGCCGCACACCGGAGATCCAGCACAATGCCAGAAAACTTTCAGCCCTGACACTACTGAAAACATTAATCAACCTTAGTGAAATTCATTTATAAGCATTACTGAAAAAGACTCTTACAAACACTAGTGAAAAAACTGATCAACCTTAGTGAAATTCATTCATACACATTACTGAAATGAGAAAAGATTTCAGTAGTTGATGAGAGCTAATTTCACTTGAAAAAGGAAGCTGTAGCCGCACTTCCGTTTAACTTGAAACGTGTCTCATAAACTCATTTAGACAATGGCCCAGTTGTATAGGAAGCCAAACTATGGGAAGCCATTCACACTGAGAGTGGGATGAAACAGCGTGCTGTTACAGAACTGTTACAACTAATCCCCATTGCATAAAGAGTTTGAGAGATGTGCTAGATTAAATGGAAATGCGGCCACAGCTTCCTTTTCAAGTGAAATTAGCTCTCATCATCAACTGAAATCTTTTCTCATTTCAGTAATGCGTATGAATGAATTTCACTGAGGTTGATCAATGTTTTCACTAGTGTTTGTAAGAGGCTTTTTCAGTAATGCGTATGAATGAATTTCACTAATGTTGATCAGTTTCTCATTTCACTATTGTTTGCAAGAGGCTTCAGTTATGCATATGAATGAATTTCAATAAGGTTGATCAATATTTTTAGTTTCACTAGCGTTTATAAGAGGCTTTTCAGTAATGCATATGAATTAATTTCACTAAGGTTGATCAATGGTTTTCATTTCACTAGTGTTTGTAAGAGGCTTTTCAATAATTATGGCCTACACGGCCCCTCATACTTTTCTACAAAAGCACTTATTGTAAATTATACGATCACAGATCATAACCTAGGTGTGTTGTGTTTGACAGAAACCTGGCTAAAACTAGGTTGGGCTAATATGATGACATTCCAAAGCGATTCCAGATCATGATCTAGTCTTGTGTATACTCTATTTAGCCAAGGCTGCAAAACCAACTCCCTGTTACAAATGTGGAAGAACTATCACTTTTACCACTAAAGATTGCTTTGTAAATAATCTTCCTGATCAGTTTCAATTTCTCAGCATACCAGATAACTTAGAAGAACTCGCAACACAAACTATTCACTCTCTCTTTTACAGCACTTTAGACACGGTTGCTTCTTTCCGCTTAAAGAAGATTAAGGAAAATAGTCTGACACCGTGGTATAACAAACACACTCGTGCCATCTGAGAGCAGACCGAAAAATGGAGCGTAGCTGGAAGAAAACAAAAATAGAGGCATTTTGCATTTCGTGGAAGGACAGTGTTACTGCATACAGAAAGGTCTTAGAAACCACTAATCTGCTTACTTTTCGACTCTGTTAGAAGAGAACAAACACAACCCTACATATTTATTTGATACAGTGGCTAAATTAACAAGAAACAACTTCAACTTAAGACGTTTCCAAACACAAGGCTCGAAATTGTGACTATTTTGGTCACATATGCTCCCTAAATTTAATGTGTATGACCTCAATATATATTTGGAAGCATTTGTGAGAGTTTTCATTTCTCTACAAAACGTTCGCTAATTACTACACCAGTATGTGCATGCTGTGAGCTGATACAGTAACTGGTCCACCGTTCTATCACATAACTGATTAACTTAAGAACGTAAAGATGAAGTTTAAAAGCAGATTTTAGGTTGGTTAATATTAGCGTCAATCACTCCTTTTCATTGTGCTCCACTGTCACGTGACAGGGAGCGAAGTAGTGGGCAAAATGTAAAGAGCTGAAGAGAGAAGATGAAAAGAACACTGTTACACAGGGCTCGACATTAACACTTGAGTTTTTATATTTATAACATACGATACAGTTAAGCAACATTGCATGACCAAGAGTACAGTTTTTCTGAATATCCTGAATAAAACCATCACAATAGAAAATGTCACTGATTTCATACAACAGTTCAATAAACTGTAAAAAGTAGTTATAATTAAATCACTTACATTTTAGATGCAATATTGACGTTTTGTTCTGTTTCAGCAGCGAAAATAGTTTCAAACAAAGATCACAGCAGAATAATAGCACATTTCATGACAACACAATCATGTTTTCATTACTGAATGATTCAGCATTTTGAATGAATCGGTTAAAGATTCAATGACCCATTCATAAACTGCCTCATTCTTGAATGAATCATCCACTTGTTAAAGGATTAGTTCACTTTGAAATGAAAATTAGCTAAACCTTTATTCACCCTCAAGCCATCCTAGGTGTATATGACTTTGTCCGTATTCAACATACGTAGAAAGTGTAAACCTCTTGCAGTTCACAAAGCTTACGCTACGTCATGCACCTTCCCTATTAAACTAACGGAAAAAGTGTAACTGACGCGAAATTTTACACTTTCTTCGTAACTTGTATATGGCTTGAGGGTGAGTAAAGGTTGGGCTAATTTTCATTTCAAAGTGAACTAATCCTTTAATGCTGATGTAGAGGAATTACATCTCATAATGTACCTCAATCTGAGTAGTGTAACACTGAGAAATTCATGCTCAAGTCGTTCTTGTGATGGAGGTTCAGGTTAAATAACTATTTCTTCTAATGTTTCATCAAAAATAGAGGTATTTTGTACTGTTTTTATAGTGTGTACAATCGCTGAGCTTTAGGAAGCATACAGAGCTGAATCAGTTATGGTAATGGGCATTTGTTTCTGACTTGCGCTGTAAGCAGTAGACCAATCACAACAGACTGGGCTATCTGGCCAATCAGAGCAGAGCAGACTCTTGGAAAGGAGGGATTTAGAGAGACTGATTCATCCATCGAGAGGTTTTACAATCATCGAATAATGTGGTGATATGCAATGTAGATTATGAGAAAATGAAAGTGTTTCTTGACCTTGGATGCATGTAAACCTGTTGCAGGAGACCTCCAAAACAAAATTAGGAACCTTTCAAATACCATAATAGGGGCACTTTAAGACGGTCACCTGCCGCCACCTTTTGGTGGTTTAGTTTCATGTTTAAAAGTATCATTCTTTTCAACATTTCTTATTTGTATATTCAAAAAAGATTAAAACAATCTACATTACTTAATTCAGTTGTAATTTTTCAGTGTAAATGATTTCATTTGACTGGTAACAGCCCTACAGTCTTATTATTTTAATTGAATTTATTGATCCAATTTAAGAATTTAAAATGGAAGATGAAGCATACATTTAATAAGATTAGGGGAAAAGCCCTTTATAAAAGGTAAAAAAAATAAATAAAATGCCCTCGAGGAAGTTTTACAAATATGCAGATTTAAAACTTTTGGAGCTACCAAGTAAAACAGTTAATAAGAGTCCTGCAAACAGCACATCTGTAATGACTTTATGAATTTCTTTACTTGTAAGATTGATACTATTAGTGAGAAAGTTTTAACCATGCAACCATTTACTACAGTATTGCATCAGACATCGTGTTATAGAACCCCTGAAGAACAATTCCGTTCATTCTTTGCTATTGGAGAGGAAGAATTGTCTAAACTTGTTAAATCATCAAAATCAACAAGATATATGTTAGACCCTATACTGACTAAGCTACTGAAAGAGATGCGTGTAAAGGTGTAACGGTATATGTATTCATACCCAAAATCTTCGGTACACTTCTTTTGGTTCGGTACACATGTACAGAGTTGTATAGCCCATTAACCACCGATAATCGCAATAAGCTCTGTTTTGTTACTTTCGATAAGAAACAGAGCCTCATCACTCAAATTCTGTCCATTTTATCACAAAATTCAATCAATAAATGCCATTTTGATGCTCTTTGATGTGGCATGACAGATCACTGTACAGTCGCCTTTTTTCAAGCATCAGAGCGGAGCGCGAGTGAACACGATCATCTCTTCCTCTTTTATACTAGTTACAGAATAAACTTATATAAACATCTGAAGGTAGGTATGTTGAGAGATACAGTACAACTTACTGAAACATATCTCGTGTAATTGCTCAGTGTTTCTACAACAAAGACATCAATGAAATAGCTTGTAAACATTCTGTCATGTACCATTTACCTCATAAAAGCCATTCAGTGTCAACAGCTTGTTAGCTACCAAGAGAAATGAACACTTTCGCTTAATGTGCACTTTATTAGCCTATATATTCATTATATTTTACTTAAGCTGTTAGTGATGTCTTGATTAATGTATGTTTAAATAAATCTGTCATGAAAATGACAATCACTGAGGATAAATGATTATATTTCAACAACGAATTGGAGTAAAAAGAATTTTATAATTAGATTTAGAAGTTCATGCAAACACTGCCTTATGTGCAGCTTACTGTTACAATATGTACCTGTCGGAGACAGAAGATAACAGTTAAGGTAGTTTACTGGACACAAGCAGAGGTTACAGTGACAACAGATGAGTAGATAGTGGTTGTAGAAGTGAATGATGAATGAATAGGTGATAATACTGTCCTTTGTGGTTTGCAGGTTTGTAGCAGTAGCAGACTGGAGACAAAGCTGGCGGATGACACTCACACACAGACTTGGAGCACAGGAGGTAGTACGGAGACACAGGAGACAGGTAAGTAGCAATGGAAATCCTTGAGGTAAGCATAGAGGTAAGTTCCTTGATGCGAACGAGACCGGACAATGTGACTGTGTGTGTGAGTGTCTTAAATAGTGTTGGTGATGAGTGCGCTGATGAGATACAGGTGGCGGTGATAAGTACTTAGGGGAAGGTGTGCGCTGTGATTGGTGGATGCTGGAGACTGGCGTGTCTGTGACAGTACCCCCCCCCCTCCACGGCCCGCTCCTGAGGGCCGAGGAACCCAACGTCGTGATGGTCTTCCTCTTCCACGAGGGGCAGGTCTGTTGGGATATAGCAGCGTGGAAAGTGTCTAGCAGGTTGGGGTCGAGAATGTCGTTACCTGGAATCCAGGAACGTCCTCAGGACCGTAACTCTCCCAGTCCACGAGATACTCAAGATACTCGAGTCCAAGATCTCTCGCACCTCGTATGCAGCTCCGATGTCCAGTATGAGTGGAAGGGGGGGCTCGGCTTCGGTCACACCAGGCTCTGTGGAGAGAGGAACAGAAGGGTGGTGAGGTTTCAGAAGTGCCACATGGAATGTGGGGTGAATGCGATACTCAGATGGTAAACTGGAGCTTGTAGGTGACCGGGTTGACCTGCTCTAAGATGGTGAATGGGCCAATGAACCTGGGACTCAGCTTACGGCATGGTAGGTGCAGACGGATGTCCCTGGTGGACAGCCAGACCTTCTGTCCAGGTTGGTATGCAGGAGCTTCGGAGCGGCGAAGGTCTGCTGTCATCCTGTGCCTACGGAGAGCACGTTGCAGCTGGTGATGGCTGAGTCCCAGACCCTCTCGCTCTCTCGGAGCCAGTAATCCACAGACGGTACGTCCGATGGTTCCCCGGTCAAGGGGAACAGTGGGGGTTGGTAACCGAGTACGCACTGGAAGGGTGTAAGTCCGGTGGTCGTTGGCGAAGGGAGTTCTGCGTGTACTCGGCCCAACCCAGGTACTGGTTCCAAGATTCCTGGTGGCCATGACAGAAGGTACGGAGGAAGCAACCAATCTCTTGAATCTTCCGTTCCGTCTGCCCGTTCGACTGTGGACGGTATCCTGACGAGAGGCTGACGGTCACACCTAGGAGCGAGAGGAATGCCTTCCACACTCGGGAGATGAACTGCGGTCCTCTATCAGACACGATGTCTTTGTGTGACCAGGGTTGATTAGGAACGGGCAGAGGAAGAAGTTTGCCGGATGGTAGATGGCGTGGGCTCTTCGAGATGGCGCATTCCTTGCATCCCTGCACGTACCTTCTGACATCGGCTGCCATGTTGGGCCACCAGAAGTGCTCCTTCAGCAGCGAGAGAGTTTCATTGACCCCCAGGTGGCCAGTGCCGAGCGAAGAGTGGGCAGAGTGAATAAGTGGAGTGCGCCGTGTCCTGGTGATATAATGCAAGCCCGGTGGGCAACCCGGCGGAGTGTTGGTGGAGGCATGGGAGGAGGGAAGGGTCTCGGTGGACCAGGTGATGGGGCTGACAATTATCTGCTCAGGGAGAATGGATTCAGGTTCTTCTGTGTTTTCTTCTGGAGCATGAAGTCTTGATAAGGCATCTGCTTTGATGTTTCTGGAGCCAGGTCGGTAGGCGACGGTGAAGTTAAAGCGTGTGAAGAACAGCGCCCAACGGGCCTGTCTGGGGTTGAGTCTTTTAGCAGCTCGGAGGTACTCCAGATTTTTATGGTCAGTTAGTACCAGAAATGGGTGTCTGGCTCTCTCCAACCAATGCCACCACTCCTCGAGGGCCAACCTGACAGCAAGAAGTTCTCGGTTGCCGATATAGTAGTTAAGTTCCACTGGGTTGAGCTTGCGGGAGAAGAAGGCACGTGGATGGAGGCGGCTCGGATTCCCCTGCTGCTGTGAGAGTACCGCTCCTACTCATTTGGTGGAGGCATCCACTTCCACAATGAAGGGTTTGTCTGGGTCAGGGTGGACCAGGAGAGGAGCGGTGGTGAAGGCCTTCTTGAGGATGTCGAATGCTTCTGTGGCAGCTGGAGTCCAGGACAGAGACTTGGGTTTATTGCGGAGGAGGCTTGTGAGCGGGCTGGTGATGGAGCTGTAGTTCTGGATGAAACGTCTGTAGAAATTGGCGAAGCCGAGGAAACGTTGGAGTTCCTTCACTGGTGTGGGTGTGGGCCAGTTCTTAATGGCTGCCACCTTCCCCTCGTCCATCCGGATGCCACTGTGATCGATGTTATATCCAAGGATCTGCACTGAGGACTGATGGAAGGAACATTTCTCGGCTTTAAGGAAGAGCTGGAATTCTCTCAGGCATTGTAGGACCTCCGCAACGTGACGGCGATGGTCGGCTATGCTCTGGGAGTAGATCAAGATGTCGTCGATGTAGACCAGCACAAACTTGTGGAGGAACTCCCGGAGCACCTCATGGATGAAGTCCTGGAATACGGAGGGGGCGTTGACCAGGCTGTGAGCCATCACCAGGTATTCGTAGTGGCCGGTGGGCACGACAAAGACGGTCTTCCAGTCGTTCCCCTCGCGTATCCGGATGAGGTTGTACGCGTTGCGGAAGTCCAACTTGGTGAATACAGTGGCACCACGGAGATGTTCCAGGGCCGCTAGGACGAGAGAAAGGGGGCACCTGAACTTGACGATGATGGAGTTAAGTGCCCGGTAATCAATACATGGCCGCAAGCCTCCGTCCTTTTTAGCCACAAATAAGAAGCTGGAAGCAGCAGGGGAAGCAGATGGTCAGATATAGCCTTGAGCCAGAGCTGCCTCGATGTAATCCACCATGGCCTTCTCCTCTGGGATGGATAGGGGATAGATCTTACCCCTTGGCACTGACGCACCCAGAAACAGGTCGATGACACAATCCCATGGCCGGTGTGGAGGCAGCTTGGGGGCTCTCTTGGGGCAGAAAACTTCACTGAAGGGGGTGTAACATGATGGAATGTCCACAGAGCGTTTCTCGAGGGGACTTTCAATGGAAGTGGCACAGACAGGGAGAGACTTGGAACTTGGAGATCGTGGAACTGGCAGTGCAGAGAAACAGTTGGGAAAACAGGTGTCGCCCCACTTCAGGACTTCTCCCGTCTTCCAAGAGAGGATGGGGTTGTGCTGCTCCAACCACGGGCGCCCTAGTATCACGTCAGCGGTGAAATCCCTCCAGAACCAGCAGATGAATGTCTTCAACATGAAGTAATCCGACTTGAAGTTACAGTGGTCCAATACTATGACTGACATGTCTTCTACTCACAGGTTTGCTGGTTACTGAGTGGATCTGGTAGGTTGACGGCGTGTTCTTGGTCTTGAGGCCGAGCTGACGGCAGAGGGCACCAGAGATGAAGTTTCCTGCTGACCCAGAATCGAGGAGTGCGGATACTGGAATGGAAACATCAGCAGCAGTAAATGTTACAGTAGTGGTGAGTGGTTTCATAGTCTGGAGAGTAGAGATGATGGCACTCACCATGGGGCGTGGAGGTTGTGTTGGGCATGCGGAGATTACATGCCCAGGAGAGCCACAATATAAACATAGGTTCTGGGTTCGGCCTTCTCTGCCGTTCAGCGGGTGTAAGACGTGTAGATTCCACTTACATGGGTTCGGTGGCTGGTTCTGGAGTGCTGACGGAATCTGGCCGGCAAAGGAAGGTGTTGAGCTGTGACTGACCCTCGTGCTCTTCGAGACACGACTGCATACGAGTGGCGAAACGGATTGACAGCTGGATGAATTATTCTAGGCCGATGGTATCCTAGTATGCAGCAAGATGCAACCGCACTCGAGGATCTAATCCCTGGCGATAGGAAGTTAGTAGCGCTTGTTCATTCCATCTGCTTCTAGCAGCGAGGGTTCTGAATTGAAGAGCATATTCGTTAACAGACATTTTCCCTTGTTTCAAATTATAGAGCTTTTCACCAATAGAAGAGTCCCATGAAGGTTTTCCAAATACTTCCTTGAAGTGATCTACGAAGCCGGAATAAATCTGGGTTACAGGATTATTTTGGGACCAAATGGAATCGGCCCACTGGAGAGCTTTTCCTGATAACTGTGAAATTAGAAACGCTACCTTTGAGTATTCCGTGGGGAACAAGTGCGGATGCATCTCCAGGGTCAGGGAGCATTGCAGGAGGAATCCGTTGCAATTCTCCGCTGAACCAGAGTAGGGCGCCTGTTTGGCCATGGGACTGTCATAAACTGGCGGTGAGACAGAAGTGGCGGTGGATGCGGAAGTGATGGCTGGTGTTGGCGCTGGCGGTGGTGGTTAAACGGAGAAAGTGCGGCGAAATGCATCCACTAATTCCTGGAATGGGTCGGAGTGACTCATGCTTGTGTCCTGCTGTTAATGTCCGGTCTTCTGTTACAATATGTACCAGTCGGAGACAGAAGATAACAGTTAAGGTAGTTTATTGGACAAGCAGAGGTTACAGTGACAACAGGTGAGTAGATAGTGGTTGTAGAAGTGAATGATGAATGAATAGGTGATAATACTGTCATTTGTGGTTTGCAAGTTTGTAGAGGTAGCAGACTGGAGACAAAGCTGGCAGATGACACTCACACACAGACTTGGAGCACAGGAGGTAGTACGGAGACACAGGAGACAGGTAAGTAGCAATGGGAGTCCTTGAGGTAAGCATAGAGGTAAGTTCCTTGATGCGAACGAGACCGGACAATGTGACTGTGTGTGTGAGTGTCTTAAATAGTGCTGGTGATAAGTGCGCTGATGAGATGCAGGTGGCGTTGATTAGTACTCAGGGGAAGGTGTGCACTGTGATTGGTGGATGCTGGAGTCTGGCGTGTCTGTGAAACTTACATGTTTGCATAGAATTTGTTATGTGAGTGTTGATTATTATTCTAAAAATAAATAGCATCTGAATTTAGGCTAATAGTTTAAGCTCTGTTGTTAACCTTTAATATTATAGTAATGTGCAATTAAGGGCTCCATACATAGTTTACAGCATTAGCAGACATAATTAGGGGCCAAGCACCGAAGGTGCTGTAGCCCCTATTGTATCTGTTAGTTTTATTATTAGGGGCCTAGCACCGAAGGTGCTATAGCCCCTATTGTATCTGTTACTTTTATTATTATTAGGGGCCAAGCACCGAAGGTGCTGAAGCCCCTATTGTAATTGTTAGTTTTATTAGGGGCCAAGCACCGAAGGTGCTTAGGCACCTATTGTTATTGTTGGCGTTCCGTACGCTTATTAGGGGCCAAGCACCAAAGGTGCTTAGGCACCTATTGTAATCGTTAGATTTCTTTTTATTAGGGGCCAAGCACCGAAGGTGCTTAGGCACCTATTGTATCTGTTGCCGTTCCGTACTTTTATTATTATTAGGGGCCAAGCACCGAAGGTGCGTAGGCACCTATTGTATCCGTTGGCGTTCTTTTTCTTTTTAATTATTATTATTATTATTATTATTATTATTATTAGGGGCCAAGCACCGAAGGTTGTTATTGTTATTGTTGGCGTTCCGTACGCTTCTTCTTCTTCTTCTTCTTCTTCTTCTTCCGCTCTTGAAGTCTATGGCAGCCCATAGAACCGTATGGTAAAAAGTTGTGAAATTTGGCACACAGTTAGAGGATAGTCTCAACTATTTCCATAGCAAACTTGGAGTCTCTATCTCAATCCCTCTAGCGCCACCAGCTGTCCAAAATTACACTCATGTTTATGTTAATAACTTTTGAACCGTAAGGGCTAGAAACAAAATTCTTTTTTCCTCTGATTTCTTGGGACAAGACGAATCGATTTTTCCGCCATTTTGAATTTTCTGAAAAACCTACATTTTCGAACTCCTCCTAGGCCGTTACTCCGATTTTCACGAAAATTGAACCAGATCATCTTCAGACCATGCCGACAAAAAGTTATAGAATTCAAGTCGATTCCTCAAACCGTTTTCGAAAAACATGCGAACAAATTGAACGTAGTGCTTGCAAAAAAAGACATAAGGCTGTATCTCCGCAACGCTTTATCGTATTCAGACCAAACTTGGTACCTGTCATCACAAGCATGACCTGAGGCATCATGCAGTGTTTCGTCACAGCGCCACCTACTGGTGCGGAAATATGACAAATTGATATTTTTGCTTATAACTTCTGATGGGTTTGTCCAAAAAACATAAATTCGGTCCCGTCGGCCATTTTGAATTTTGTGCTAAAATGCTGTATTTTACGAACGCATTAGCGTATCTTTATGAAACTCGGTATGGGTCATCAGCACAATACCCTGAAGGAGCCTGAGAAGTTTCGGAGCAGCGCCACCTTGTGGTCAAAAGTTATAACAAAATTTACAAAAATGCTAATAGCTTTTGACTACTTTAATTCATTATAATGAAATTGGTTTCAGTTGATTCCTTGGGTCATACCGAGAACACAGATATCAAATTTGCCATAGTTGGCTGAACTTCCTGTCCGCTATATTGTTTTTCTTTAAAAACCTACTTTTTTGAACTCCTCCCAGACCGTTCCTCCTATTTTCACTAAAATTGAAATGTTTAATCTCCAGACCATGCCGACAAAAAGTTATGGATTTCAAGTCGATACATCAAACCGTTTTCGTATACCGGAGCAACGAATTTGAGGCATGATGCAAAACCCACTCCTGAAGCTTTATCTCTGCACTGCTTTATCATATTCAGACCAAACTTCGTACATGTCATCACAAGCATGACCTGAGGCATCATGCAGTGTTTCGGCGCAGCGCCACGTACTGGTGCGGAAATATGAAAAATGGCTATTTTTGCTTATAACTTCTGATGGGTTTGTCCAAAAATCATATATTTGGTCTCGTTGGATTCGGGGCATCATGCCAAGTCGATTGATATCCAATTTTCCCATATCGGCCTTTTAGGCAGTCGGCCATTTTGAATTTTGTGCTAAAATGCTGTATTTTACGAACGCATTAGCGTATCGTTACGAAACTCAGTTTGGGTCATCAGGACAATGCCCTGAAGGAGCCTGAGAACTTTCGGACCAGCGCCACCTTGTGGTCAAAAGTTATAACAAAATGAACATAAATGCTAATAACTTTTGTCTATATTAACCAATTGTAATGAAACTGGTCTCTGTAGATTCCTTCCGTTATGCTGAGAACATAGATATCAAATTTGCCATAGTCAGCTAAACGTCCTGTCCGCCATATTGTTTTTCTTTAAAAAACTACTTTTTCGAACTCCTCCTAGAACGTTGCTCCGATTTTCACCAAAATTGAACCATATCATCTTCAGACCATGCCAACAAAAAGTTATGGATTTCAAGTCGACACATCAAACCGTTTTCGTATACCGGAGCAATGAATTTGAGGCATGTTGTAAAACACACTCTTGAAGCTGTATCTCTGCAATGCTTTGACATATTGACACCAAACTTTGCAAGTTTCATTGTCACCTCACTCTGACCATACCACAACAATTTGGACACAGCGCCACCTATTGGTCGAAAGTGATGAGCCAGTAAATCCTAATTTTTGATCATTTTTCAGCTCTTTTAGCTAAAATGATCTTAATAGGTCTTTAATTGCTCACTGCTGCAGTTAGCCTGATGCTCCCAGTCGTGTTGGCTTGCTTCTTGTGCCTTTTTTGTGCTTGGCCCCGTAATTGCTGCTTGCAGCTATATTTATTATTAGGCACCTTTTGTATCTGTTGGCGTTCCGTACTTTTATTATTATTAGGGGCCAAGCATCGAAGGTGCGTAGGCTCCTATTGTATCCATTGGCGTTCTTTTGGTTTTTACTTATTAGGGGCCAAGCACCGAAGGTGCTTAGGCACCTATTGTTATTGTTGGCGTTCCGTACGCTTATTATTATTAGGGGCCAAGCACCGAAGGTGCGGAGGCACCTATTGTTTCCGTTAGTTTTCTTATTATTAGGGGCCAAGCACCGAAGGTGCGGAGGCACCTATTGTTTCCGTTAGTTTTCTTATTATTATTAGGGGCCAAGCACCGAAGGTGCGGAGGCACCTATTGTTTCCGTTAGTTTTCTTATTATTATTAGGGGCCAAGCACCGAAGGTGCTTAGGCACCTATTGTTATTGTTAGTTTTCTTATTATTATTATTCTTCCGCTCTTGGAGTCTATGGCAGCCCATAGAACCGTATGGTAAAAAGTTGTGAAATTTGGCACACAGTTAGAGGACAGTCTGAACTGTGTCCATAGCCAATTTGGAGTCTCTAACTCAATCCCTCCAGCTGTCCAAAGTTGCACTTCTGTTTATGCTAATAACTTTTGAACCGTATGGGCTAGAAACAAAATTCTTTTTTCCTCTGATTCCTTGGGTCAAGACGAATCGACCCCACTATATGACGTCATTTTCCGTCATGACAATTTTCCCGCCATTTTGAATTTTCCGAAAAACCTACTTTTTCGAACTCCTCCTAGGGCGTTATTCTGATTTTCACAAAAATTGGACCAGATCATCTTCAGACCATGACTGCAAAAAGTTATCAAAAGCTTTTCGATAGATCCATCCGTTCTCGACTAGGGCACAAATGAATTCGACTGAAAGCTTGCAAAATCACACTTAAGGGTATATCTCCAAAAAGATTTATCGTATTTTGACCAAACTTCATACATGTCATCACAAGCATGACTTAAGCCAACATGCAGTGTTTCAGTGCAGTGCCGCCTACTGGTCCGGAGATACGAAAAATGGCTATTTTGGCTAATAACTTCTGAATGGTTTGTCCAGAAATCATAAATGTGGTCACGTCAGATTCAGGGTATCATGCCGAGTCGAATGATAACCATTATTACCATACCAGCCATTTTGGCCGTCGGCCATTTTGAATTTTGTGCTAAAATGCTGTATTTTATGAACGCATCAGCGTATCGTCACAAAACTCGGTATGGGTCATCAGCATGATGCCCTTAACCAGCCTGAGAAGTTTCGCACCAGCGCCACCTAGTGGTAAAATCAAATATTCAAATGCTTATCACTTTGACTGTGGTCGACTTGTTTTCAAAAGAGTCATGTCCTTAGACTCCTGAATCCCTGCTGAGTCCAACGATACCAAACATGTTAGGTTTTGAAATATGGTTTGTCCGCCATGTTGAATTTTGCGAAAAAACTACTTTTTAGAACTTGTCCTAGACGCTTCATTTGATTGTCATGAAAATCAAACCAGATCATCTTCAGTACATTCTGGCAAAAAGTTATCAAAAGCTTTTCGGTAAATCAAACCATTCTCAAATAATACGCAAATTAATTTAACGCAGAGCACCCAATTTGGACTCATGGCTGTATCTCTGCAATGCTTTATCATATTCAGACCAAAGTTCATACATATCATCCCAAGCAAGACCAGAGCCTACATGCTGAGTTTTGGCGCAGCACCACCTACTGGTTTGGATATACAAAAAATGGTTATTTTTGCTTGCAGCTTCAGATGGGTTTGTCCAAAAATCATAACTTTGGTCTTGTTAGATTCAGGGCACCATGCCGAGTCGATTGATAACCATTACTACCATATCAGCCATTTTGGACGTCGGCCATTTTGAATTGTGTGCTAAAACGCTGTATTTTACGAATGCATTAGCATATCATCACAAAACTCGGTATGGGTCATCAGAACGATGCCCTGAACGAGCCTGAAGAGTTTTGCACCAGCGCCACCTAGTGGTAAAATCAAATATTCAACTGCTTATCATTATGGGTGTGATCAACTTATTTTCAAAAGAGTCATGTCCTTAGACTCCTGAATCCCTTCTGAGTCCAACGATACCAAACATGCTAAGTTTCGACTTATGGTTTGTCCGCCATTTTGAATTTTGCGAAAAACCTACTTTTTCGAACTCGTCCTAGGCTGTTCGTCTGATTATTATGAAAATTGAACCAGATCATCTTCAGACCATTCTGGCAAAAAGTTATCAAAAGCTTTTTGATAAACTCAACCCTTCTCAAAAAACACGCAAATTAATTTAACGCAGAGCACCCAATTTGGACTCATGGCTGTATCTCTGCAATGATTGATCATATTTAGACCAAACTTCGTACAAATCATCCCAAGCAAGACCAGAGCCTACATGCTGAGTTTCGTCGCAACACCACCTACTGGTCTGGAGATTCAAAAAAGCCAAAATAGCCATTATTTTTGCTTATAGCTTAAAATATGTTTGTCCAAAAATCATAAATTTGGTCTTGTTAGATTAGGGGCATCATGCCGAGTCGAATGATATCCAATTTTCCCATATTAGCCATTTTGGCTGTCGGCCATTTTTAATTTTGTGCAAAAATGCTGTATTTTATGAAAGCATTAGCGTATTGTTACGAAACTCGGTATGAGTCATCAGCACAAGGTCCCGAAGGAGCCTGAGAAGTTTCAAACCAGCGCCACCTAGTGTTTTTTTCATATGCTTATAACTTTTGATCTGGTTGACTTATTTTCACGGGAGTCATATCCTTAGCGAGTGTCATTGTTACCTCACTCTGACCATACCACGTTAATTTTGTCACAGCGCCACCTATTAGTCAAAGTGATAAACCATTAAATCTTTATTATTGACTGAATATATCATTTTTCAGCTCTTTTGCCTAAAATGATCCTAATAGGTCTTTAATTGCTTACTGTTTCGGCTGGTCTGATGCTCCCTGCCATCTTGGCTGTCTTGTTGTGCCTTTTTTGCTTGGCCCCGTAATTGCTGCTTGCAGCTATTTAGGGGCCAAGCACCAAAGGTGCTTAGGCACCTATTGTTATTGTTAGTTTTCTTATTATTATTATTCTTCCGCTCTTGGAGTCTATGGCAGCCCATAGAACCGTATGGTAAAAAGTTGTGAAATTTGGCACACAGTTAGAGGACAGTCTGAACTGTGTCCATAGCCAATTTGGAGTCTCTAACTCAATCCCTCTAGCGCCACCAGCTGTCCAAAGTTGCACTTCTGTTTATGCTAATAACTTTTGAAACAAAATTCTTTTTTTCTCTGATTCCTTGGGTCAAGACGAATCGATTGCACTATATGACGTCATTTTCCGTCATGAAAATGTTCCCGCCATTTTGAATTTTCCGAAAAACCTACTTTTTCGAACTCCTCCTAGGGCGTTACTCCGATTTTCACAAAAATTGGACCAGATCATCTTCAGACCATGACTGCAAAAAGTTATCAAAAGCTTTTCGATAGATCCATCCGTTCTCGAATAGGGCACAAATGAATTCGACCGAAAGCTCGCAAAATCACACTTAAGGCTATATCTCCAAAAAGATTTATCGTATTTTGACCAAACTTCATACATGTCATCACAAGCATGACTTAAGCCAACATGCAGTGTTTCAGTGCAGTGCCACCTAATGGTCCGGAGATACGAAAAATGGCTATTTTGGCTAATAACTTCTGAATGGTTTGTCCAGAAATCATAAATGTGGTCACGTCAGATTCAGGGTATCATGCCGAGTCGAATGATAACCATTATTACCATACCAGCCATTTTGGCCGTCGGCCACTTTGAATTTTGTGCTAAAATGCTGTATTTTATGAACGCATCAGCGTATCATCACAAAACTCGGTATGGGTCATCAGCATGATGCCCTGAACCAGCCTGAGAAGTTTCGCACCAGCGCCACCTAGTGGTAAAATCAAATATTCAAATGCTTATCACTTTGACTGTAGTCGACTTGTTTTCAAAAGAGTCATGTCCTTAGACTCCTGAATCCCTGCTGAGTCCAACGATACCAAACATGTTAGGTTTCGAAATATGGTTTGTCCGCCATGTTGAATTTTGCGAAAACACTACTTTTTCGAACTCGTCCTAGACGCTTAATTTGATTGTCATGAAAATCAAACCAGATCATCTTCAGTACATTCCGGCAAAAAGTTATCAAAAGCTTTTCGGTAAATCAAACCATTCTCAAATAACACACAAATTAATTTAACGTAGAGCACCCAATTTGGACTCATGGCTGTATCTCTGCAATGCTTTATCATATTCAGACCAAAGTTCATACATATCATCCCAAGCAAGACCAGAGCCTACATGCTGAGTTTTGGCGCAGCGCCACCTACTGGTTTGACTATACAAAAAATGGTTATTTTTGCTTGCAGCTTCAGATAGGTTTGTCCAAAAATCATAACTTTGGTCTTGTTAGATTAGGGGCATCATGCCGAGTCGAATGATAACCATTATTACCATATCAGCCATTTTGGTCGTCGGCCATTTTTAATTTTGTGCTAAAATGCTGTATTTTACGAACACATTAGCATATCATCACAAAACTCGATATGGGTCATCAGTACGATGCCCTGAACGAGCCTGAGAAGTTTCGCAAAAGCGCCACCTAGTGGTAAAATCAAATATTCAAATGCTTATCACTATGAGTGTGGTCGACTTATTTTCAAAATAGTCATGATCTTAGACTCCTGAATCCCTGCTGAGTCCAACAATACCAAACATGTTAGGTTTCGAAATATGGTCTGTCTGCCATGTTGAATTTGGCGAAAAACCTGCTTTTTCGAACTTGTCCTAGATGCTTCATTTGATTGTCATGAAAATCAGATCAGATCATCTTCAGTCCATTCTGGCAAAAAGTTATCAAAAGCTTTTCAGTAAATCAAACCATTCTCAAATAACACTCAAATTAATTTAACGCAGAGCACCCAATTTGGACTCATGGCTGTATCTCTGCAATGCTTTATCATATTCAGACGAAACCTCATACATATCATCCCAAGCAAGACCAGAGCCTACATGCTGAGTTTTGCCATAATGCCACCTACTGGTCTGGAGATACAAAAAAGCCAATATAGCCACTATTTTTGCTTATAGCTTCAGATAGGTTTGTCCAAAAATTATAAAATTGGTCTTTTTCAATTCGGGGCATCATGCCGAGTCGAATGATATCCAATTTTACCATGTCGGCCATTTTGGCCATTGGACATTTTAAATTTTGTTTTAAAATGCTGTATTTTGTGAATGCATTAGTGTATTGTTGCGAAACTCTGTATGGGTCATCAGCACAAGGCCCTGAAAGAGTCCAAACCAGCACCACCTACTGTATTTTTTTCATATGCTTATAACTTTTGATCTGGTTGACTTATTTTTTCAGGAGTCATATCCTTAGTGAGTGTCATTGTCACCTCACTCTGACCAAACCACATTCATTTGGTCACAGCGCCACCTATTGGTCGAAAGTGATAAACCAGTAAATCTTTATTACTGACTGTATATATATCATTATCCAACTCTTTTGCCTTAAATGATCGTAATAGGTCTTTAATTGCTCACTGTTGCAGTTGGCCTAATGCTCCCAGCCATGTTGGCTGGCTTGTTGTCCCTTTTTTGCTTGGCCCCATAATTGCTGCTTGCAGCTATATTTATTATTAGGGGCCAAGCACCGAAGGTGCTGTAGCCCCTATTGTAATTATTGGTTTTATTATTATTATTATTCCTCCCCAATGGGAGTCTATGGCAGCCCTATCAACGGAACATGAGAAAATGATGAAATTTGGCACACTTGTAGTGATGGTCATGTCTAGAAATCTGACCAATTTTGGAGTCTCTAGGACCCACTCTATAGCGCCACCACCAGTTCAAAAATTCACTATTCTAAAGGTTATAACATTTGAACCATTTGGTCTAGACAAATGTAATTTAGTACATCTGATTTGGCTCGTCATGCTGATGCTATGCAACATCTGACATCAAGTCTCCGCCCATTACAGTAGCAGCCATTTTGACATATCACATATGATCTTTGTTCTGAGCTGCAAAGAAATGACTGAACAGATTTTTTGTATTCATATTTGTTCAAAAGTTATGTTGTCATGAAGTTAACGAGGTCGCCCTGAAATTGCTATAGAGGCTGTATCTCGGCCAAACTTTGAGCAATCGAAACAAAAATTGGTACACTTGATCAAGATCATGATCTGTGGTTCCATGCGAAATTTGGGAACAGCGCCACCTACAGTTCATGAGATCTGAAAAATGGCTATTTTGGCCAATAACTTTTGAACAATTTGTCAGAAAAATCAAGATCTTGGTGTCTATGTATTCCTTGGGCCATGCCGAATCCGAGGATATAGATTTTGTCAACATCAGATGATACGCATGTCCGCCATTTTGAATTTTGTCATAAATTGCAATATCTTTTAAACAATTTGACATAACTTCACCAAAATTGGTATGTATGACCTTTAGAAGGTCCTGAAGGTACCTGAGAAGTTTCAACACAGCGCCACCTACTGTTACACAGATATAATGTTTTTTTGCAAAAATGCTTATAACTTTTGGAAACACTTTCCAAAATGTGTATGCTTTATGTCATTTTATTCCCTGGCTAATGCCAATTCCAACGATGTGTCATTTGTCATTTTCCTTAAATGTACCTGTCCGCCATATTGAAATAAATGTAAAACAGTTTTTTCGCTACTCCTCCAACAAATTTTGTCCAATTTTGTCCAAAATCAGCTCAGACGATCTTTGGTCTGAGCCGCATAGAAGTGACTGAACAGATTTTTGACATTCCCTTCCATTCCCGAGATATTAGTCTCTGAATATGACCTTGCTTGTGTTTGTTGTCTTATGCTAATTAGCTTAGCATGCTAAATGGTTATTTTGTACAAATTTCTTCTGTTCCTGATATTGAACGTTTCTGAGAATGATCTAAACTAAAATTTTTAAATATAACATATGGTGCATTTTTATAAAAATTCTTCATTGTGAGTTCATTCTCATGAACTACTGAACTCCGACAGCGACGTGACACTGTCTGCCCAGTGGCGCAAAGAGTTGAGTGACAGACACATGATACAGAGACTGTGGGTTCGAGTCCCGTGTGGGTCAACTTTATAAAATTGTTTGTAATGTTGTCATTTAAATTCCTTTATTATGCAAATAAGTAGAGCCCGACCGATATGGATTTTTGGGGGCCGATGCCGATATTAACTCGAAAAGAGCCGATTTATAAGCCGATATTTTGATTTTGAAAATAAACTGGATATTAGACCCATTTCCTATAAACTACACTTACACAACATTCAATAACAAAATATCTGCCTGTTCTATGTATGTGGGCTGTATAAACCATTTTCCAGAAGGGATTATGTTAAAAAAAAAGCCTTAGATTACAGTCTCAATGACTAAACAATTGCACATCAAAAGTATATATTTTTTAATGATCAAAAAACAGTCTGGTTTTAAACATTTAACAGTTTTACTTACTTCCAGTTGAAGCTGGTTTTAACAGTCTGTGTGTGTACTGTAAATAAATTATAATACTAAAGTTAAAGTAAAAGAGCTATACCAAACAAATTCAATATTCCACAAAACCATGTCAATGAATTGAAAATAAAATTAAAATAAGTTAAATGGGAAACACTGCAGATATATTTAGAATAAGTTAAACGCTAACGTTATAGTTTGACCTCTTATTAACGTTCGCGCTCTTCCACTGATAAACATGGTATTAGCTTTGTAGCTAATCTAATATAGCAATGCATTAGCGGCTGTAAGTGATGTTACAGAATATTTAGAAGTGATAATGATAGGACCGTTAGCTAGAACTACCACACTGTTTTATATACAATGTATGAACTAAATCTACAATCATTTCACATGACGAACGACAGACTCACCGTCAAAAGAGTACATCTCCGTGGCACTTGGGTAAAGTTGGTTTTATATTCACACATTCGGACTTCTGATAAATTCAGACTTTCCAATAAATGTGCAATAAATTAATGTTTGCGAATTTTAAGCAGCGACATGATATTGACAACCAACGATTGTCAACTTACAACATTTTTCACAGTCGATCAAAATAGGCAAGTGTTGATTTAATGGCATATTTACTTGTGAATGTCCAATGTAGTGTGATTAACAAGGCTATTGAATACTGATGTCCGAATGTGCGAATATAAAACCAACTTTACCCAAGTCTCCGTGGCTCGGCTGATAGGTTTCTTCTGTAGTGGATTTCTGGCGCTGTTGTCAACTGGGGAGTTGCAGAGCTCCCTCTGGTGGGCAAACTATGCAACACTCATAACATGAGTGAAGCATGAGACTCTGTTTCTCATGTTTCATCGGCCGTTATAAACGCCGATGCCGATTTAAATGCAATTAGCTCATATCGGCCGATAATATCGGCCGGCCGATATATCGGTCGGGCTCTACAAATAAGTATTGTACTAGTCTTTCTTCTTTTAATTAGAAATAAATCTATTTATGAATGGACATTCAATTTCTGCTGTTTTTGCTCTTCTTGCTCTGCATTGCACTACAACTCAGACATTTGAGTGCATGAAATGTATGCTGTGTTACTCTTCATTGTGAGTTCATTCTCATGAACTACTGAACTCTGACAGTTGTGTGACACTGTCTACTCAGAGGCGCAAAGAGTTGAGTGACAGACACATAATACAGAGACTGTGGGTTCAAATCCCACTTGGGGCAACTTTTTAAAATTATTTGTAATGTTGTCATTTCAATTCCTTTATCATCCCAAGAAGCTTCTGGTCATTTTGAGCTCATTCTCACCTCTACTTCTGAACCAGCTGTTTTTCATGTACATTCAATTTCTGCTGTTTTTGCTCTTCTTGCTCCGCACTGCACTACAACTTAGACATTTGAGTGCTTGAAATGCTTGCCGTGTTGCTCTGCTTTAAAAGATGCTCTTTTTGCTGTTCTGTTTGCAGTGCTGCTCTGTTTGATGTTCTGCTCTGCTTGGTGTGCTGCTCTCTTTGCTGTACTTTTCTGTTTGCAGTGTTGCTCTGCTTGAAATGCTGCTCTGCTTGCTGTTTTGCTCTGTTTGCGGTGCCTTCGGTGCTTGGCCCCGCATTGCTGCTTGCAGCTATATTTATTATTATTATTATTCCTCCCCAATGGGAGTCTATGGCAGCCCTATCAACGGAACATGAGAAAATGATGAAATTTGGCACACTTGTAGTGATGGTCATGTCTAGAAATCTGACCAATTTTGGAGTCTCTAGGACCAACTCTATAGCGCCACCACCAGTTCAAAAATTCACTATTCTAAAGGTTATAACTTTTGAACCATTTGCTCTAGAAAAATGTAATTTAGTACATCTGATTCGGCTCTTCATGCTGATGCTATTCAAAAAAAAATTGGTATGCTTGATCAGGACCATGATTTGAGGGACCATGCCAAATATGGGAACAGCGCCACCTACAGTTCATAAGATCTGAAAAATGGCTATTTTGGCCAATAACTTTTGAACAGTTTGGCAGAAAATCAAGATCTTGGTGTCTATGTATTCCTTGGGCCATGCCGAATCCGAGGATATAGATTTTGTCAACATCAGATGATACGCATGTCCGCCATTTTGAATTTTGTCATAAATTGCAATATCTTTTAAACAATTTGACATATCTTCACCAAAATTGGTATGTATGACCTTTAGAAGGTCCTGAAGGTACCTGAGAAGTTTCAACACAGCGCCACCTACTGTTCCACAGATATAATGTTTTTTGCAAAAACGCTTATAACTTTTGAAAACACTTTCCAAAATGTGTATGCTTTATGTCATTTTATTCCCTGGCTAATGCCAATTCCAACGATGTGTCATTTGTCATTTTCCTTAAATGTACCTGTCCGCCATATTGAAATAAATGAAAAACAGTTTTTTCACTACTCCTCCCACAAATTTTGTCCAATTTTGTCCAAAATCAGCTCAGATGATCTTTGGTCTGAGCCGCACAGAAATGACTGAACAGATTTTTGACATTCCCTACCATTCCCGAGATATTAGTCTCTGAATATGAAATTGCTTGTGTTTGTTGTCTTATGCTAATTAGCTTAGCATGCTAAATGGTTATTTTGTACAAATTGCTTCTGTTCCTGATATGGAATGTTTCTGAGAATGATCTAAACTAAATTTTATAAATATAACATATGGTGCATTTTTATAAAAATTCTTCATTGTGAGTTCATTCTCATGAACTACTAAACTTCGACAGGATTGTGGCACTGTCTGCCCAGTGGCGCCAAGAGTTGAGTGACAGACACATTAGCCAGAGACTGTGGGTTCGATTCCCATCTGGGGTGGCTTTATAAAATTGTTTGTAATGTTGTCATTTCAATTCCTTTATTTTCCCAATACGTATTGTACTAGTCTTTCTTCTTCTAATTAGAAATAAATCTATTTTTGTTAATTCTGTGTTCATTTTCATCTAAGCTTCTGGTCATTTTGAATTCACTCTTACCTATACTTCTGAACCAGCTGTTTTTCATGTACATTCAATTTCTGCTCTTTTTGCTCTTCTTGCTCTGCACTGCACTACAACTCAGACATTTGAGTGCATGAAATGCATGCTGTGTTGCTCTTCATTGTGAGTTAATTCTCATGAACTACTGAACTCTGACAGCTGTGTGATACTGTCTGCTCAGTGGCGCAAAGAGTTGAGTGACAGACACGTTATACAGAAACTGTGGGTTTGAATCCCACTTGGAGGAACTTTTTAAAATTGTTTGTAATGTTGTCATTTCAATTCCTTTATCATCCCAAGAAGCTTCTGGTCATTTTGAGCTCATTCTCACCTCTACTTCTGAACCAGCTGTTTTTCATGTACATTCAATTTCTGCTGTTTTTGCTCTTCTTGCTCTGCACTGCACTACAACTTAGACATTTGAGTGCTTGAAATGCTTGCCGTGTTGCTCTGCTTTAAAAGCTGCTCTTTTTGCTGTTCTGTTTGCAGTGCTGCTCTGTTTGATGTTCTGCTCTGCTTGGTGTGCTGCTCTGTTTGCTGTACTGTTCTGTTTGTAGTGTTGCTCTGCTTGAAATGCTGCTCTGCTTGCTGTTTTGCTCTGTTTGCGGTGCCTTCGGTGCTTGGCCCCGCATTGCTGCTTTATGCTTTATGCTTTATGTCATTTTATTCCCTGGCTTATACCGATTCCGACAATGTATCATTTGTCATTTTCCTTAAATGTACCTGTCTGCCATATTGAAGTAAATGAAAAATAGTTTTTACGCTACTCCTCCTACAAATGTTGGTCAATTTTGTCCAAAATCAGCTCAGATGATCTTTGGACCGAGCCGCACAGAAATGACTGAACAGATTTTTGATATTCTCTACCATTCCCAAGATATTCGTCTCTGAATGTGACCTTGCTTGTGTTTGTTGTCTTATGCTAATTAGCTTAGCATGCTAAATGGTTATTTTGTACAAATTTCTTCTGTTCCTGATATTGAACGTTTCTGAGAATGATCTAAACTAAAAAATTTAAATATAACATATGGTGCATTTTTATAAAAATTCTTCATTGTGAGTTCATTCTCATGAACTACTGAACTTCGACAGCTGTGTGGCACTGTCTGCCCAGTGGCGCAAAGAGTTGAGTCACAGACACATGATCCAGAGACTGTGGGTTTGAGTCCCGTGTGGGTCAACTTTATAAAATTGTTTGTGATGTTGTCATTTCAATTCCTTTATTATCCAAACAAGTATTGTACTAGTCTTTCTTCTTTTAATTAGAAATAAATCTATTTTTATTAATTCTATGTTCATTTTCATCTCAGCTTTGGTCATTTTGAGTTCATTCTTACCTATACTTCTGAACCAGCTGTTTTTCATGTACATTCAATTTCTGCTCTTTTTGCTCTTCTTGCTCTGCATTGCACTACATCTCAGACATTTGAGTGCATGAAATGTATGCCGTGTTGCTCTTCATTGTGAGTTCATTCTCATGAACTACTGAACTCTGACAGGGGTGTGACACTGTCTGCTCAGTGGCGCAAAGAGTTGAGGGACAGACACACGATCCAGAGATTGTGGGTTCGAATCCCACGTAGGGTGACTTTATAAAATTGTTTGTAATGTTGTCATTTCAATTCCTCTATCATCCCAAGAAGCTTCTGGTCATTTTGAGCTCATTCTCACCTCTACTTCTCAACCAGCTGTTTTTCCTGTACATTCAATTTTTGCTGTTTTTGCTCTTCTTGCTCCGCACTGCACTACAGCTCAGACATTTTGAGTGCTTGAAATGCTTGCCGTGTTGATCTGCTTTAAAAGCTGCTCTTTTTGCTGTGCTGTTCTGCCTGCAGTGTTGCTCAGCATGCTGTGCTGTTCTGTTTGATGTTCTGCTCTGCTTGGTGTGCTGCTCTGTTTGATGTGCTGTTCTGCTTACAGTGCTGCTCTGCTTGAAATGCTGCTCTGCTTGCTGTGTTGCTCTCTTTGCGGTGCCTTCGGTGCTTGGCCCCGCATTGCTGCTTGCAGCTATATTTATTATTATTATTATTATTTTTCCCGGATGGGAGTCTATGGCAGCCCTATCAACGGAACATGAGAAAATGATGAAATTTGGCACACTTGTAGTGATGGTAATGTCTAGAAATCTGACCAATGTTTGAGTCTATAGGCCCAACTCTATAGCGCCACCACCAGTTCAAAAATTCACTATTGTAATGGTTATAACTTTTGAACCATTTGGTCTATAAAAATGTAATTTAGTACATCTGGTTTGTCTTTTCATGCTGATGCTATTCAACATATTACATTAAGTCTCCGCCCATTACAGTAGCAGCCATTTTGAAAAGTACAGTATTCCGTTTTATCGCTACGGCTCCTTCAAAATTTGTCCAATTTTGATCAGATGATCTTTGGTCTGAGCCACACAGAAATGACTGAACAGAATTTTTTTTGCTATGGGTAAAACAAAAGTTATGATGTCACAAACTTAATGAGGTCAGCCCAAAATTGGTTCAGAGGCTGTATCTCGGTCAAACTTTGAGCAATAGAAAAAAAAATTGGTATGCTTGATCAGGACCATGATTTGAGGGACCATGTCAAATATGGGAACAGCGCCACCTACAGTTCATAAGATCTGAAAAATGGCTATTTTGGCCAATAACTTTTGAACAGTTTGGCAGAAAATCAAGATCTTGGTGTCTATGGATTCCTTGGGCCATGCCGAATCCGAGGATATAGATTTTGTCAACATCAGATGATACGCATGTCCGCCATTTTGAATTTTGTCATAAATTGCAATATCTTTTAAATAATTTGACATATCTTCACAAATATTGGTACGTATGACCTTTAGAAGGTCCTGAAGGTACCTGAGAATATTCAACACAGCGCCACCTACTGTTCCACAGATATAATGTTTTTTGCAAAAACGCTTACAACTTTTGAAAACATTTTCCAAAATCTGTATGTTTTATGTCATTTTATTTCCTGGCTAATGCCAATTCCAACGATGTGTGATTTGTTATTTTCCTTAAATGTGCCTGTACGCCATATTGAAATAAATGAAAAACAAATTTTGTCCAATTTTGTCCAAAATCAGCTCAGATGATCTTTGGACCGAGCCGCATAGAAATGACTGAACGGATTTTTGATGTTCACTTCCGTTCCCGAGATATTTGTCTCTGAATGTGACCTTCTTTGCCTGTCCATCTGTGCGGATATTGAATCTGCACAGAAATGACGGAACAGAAGTTTAGTTAACGAGGTGGACCCAAAATTGCTATAGAGGCTGTATCTCGGCTAATCTTTGAGCAATCGAAACAAAAATTAGTACACTTGATCAAGACCATGCTCTGAGGTTCCATGCCAAATTTGGGAACAGCGCCACCTACAGGTCATGAGATCTGGAAAATTGCTATATTGGCCAATAACTTTTGAACACTTTGTCAAAAATCAAGATCTTAGTGTCTATGGATTCCTTGGGCCATGTCGAATCCGTGGAAATTGAATTTGTCAACATCGGATGAACCATGTGTCCGCCATTTTGAATTTTGTCATAAATTGCAATATCTTTTAAATAATTTGACATATCTTCACAAATATTGGTATGTATGACCATCAGAAGGTCCTGAAGGTACCTGAGAAGTTTCAAGACAGCGCCACCTACTTTTCCACAGATATGTTTTTTGCAAAAACGCTTATAACTTTTGAAAACATTTTCCAAAATGTGTATGCTTTATGTCATTTTATTCCCTGGTGAATGCCAATTCTAACGATGTGTCATTTGTCATTTTCCTTAAATGTACCTGTCCGCCATATTGAAATAAATGAAAAACAGTTTTTTCGCTACTCCTCCCACAAGTTTTGTCCAATTTTGTTCAAAATCAGCTCAGATGATCTTTGGACCGAGCCACATAGAAATGACTGAACAGATCTTTGATATTCGCTACCGTTCCTGAGATATTCGTCTCTGAATGTGACCTTGCTTGTGTTTGTTGTCTTATGCTAGTTAGCTTAGCATGCTAATTGCTTACCATGCTAACCAGTTGTCATTCTTTTTAATGTGGCTCTTCGGCTATCAAGTTAGCCATGAGCTTCATTAGCATTGAGTTAGCTTAGCATGCTAATATGGTTAACATGCTAAGTAATGCTTTTTTTTTTTTGTAAATTCTATCTTACACTAAAAGTTCTCTTCCACAGCCTGTTGAACGTGCATCCTCAAATAGCTCAATGTGTAAAGCCAGATACCTGAAGAGCACTGTACCCAAAGATATTGAGTTCCAATCCCGGGTGGAGTGGTTTTATGAAATTGTGTGTTTTGATTCCTTTGTTGCCTCTTGGATTAGAAATAAATGCTTTTATTCATGCTGTGTTCATTTTCATCTAAGCTTCTGTACATTCTGAGTTCATTCTTGCCCGTAATTATGAACCAGCTGTTTCATGTTTGTTAATTTTTTGCTGTTTTTCCTCTTCCTGCTCCGTATTGCGCTACAGCATGATGAGCTGCAGAATTATCTAAAGTAAAGTTATTAAATATAACATTCAGTGCAGTTTTATAAAAATTCTTCATTTTGAGTCCATTTTCACATAAACTACTGAACTTCAGCAGTTGTGTAAACATTCACTTGCCCAGTGGTGCAATGAGATGGGAACTAGATGCTGGAGCTGGAGGTTGTGGGTTCAAATCCTGCGTGGTGCAACTTCATACAATTGTTTGTAGTGAGTCAATTTGATTCCTTTTCCCTCTTATTATTAGGGGCCAAGCACCGAAGGTGCTTTAGCCCCTATTATATCTGTTAGATCCATTATTAGGGGCTAAGCACCGAAGGTGCTATAGTCCCTATTGTATCTGTTAGTATTCTTCCATATTATTAGGGGCTAAGCACCGAAGGTGCTATAGCCCCTATTGTATCTGTTAGTTTTATTAGGTGCTAAGCACCGAAGGTGCTATAGCCCCTATTGTATCCGTTAGTTTTATTAGGGGCTAAGCACCGAAGGTGCTATAGCCCCTATTGTATCCGTTAGTTTTATTAGGGGCCAAGCACCGAAGGTGCTGTAGCCCCTATTGTATCTGTTAGTATTCTTCCATATTATTATTAGGGGCCAAGCACCGAAGGTGCTGTAGCCCCTATTGTAATTGTTAGTTTTATTAGGGGCCAAGCCCCAAAGGGGCTGTAGCCCCTATTGTAATTGTACGTTTTCCCTTTTATTATTATTATTCTTCCTCCCGAATGGGAGTCTATGGCAGCCCTATCAACGGAACATGAGAAAATGATGAAATTTGGCACACTTGTAGTGATGGTCATGTCTAGAAATCTGACCAATTTTGGAGTCTCTAGGACCAACTCTATAGCGCCACCACCAGTTCAAAAATTCAACATTCTAAAGTTTATAACTTTTGAACCATTTGCTCTAGAAAAATACAATTTAGTACATCTGATTCGTCTCTTCATGCTGATTCTATTCAAATTCTTACATTAAGTCTCCGCCCATTACAGTAGCGGCCATTTTGAAAAGTACAGTATTCCGTTTTTTCGCTACTCCTCCTTCAAAATTTGTCCAATTTTGTCCAAACTTTGATCAGGTGATCTTTGGTCTGAGCCGCACAGAAATGACTGAGCAGATTTTTTTTATTCATCTTTGTTCAAAAGTTATGATGTCACGAAGTTAACGAGGTTGACCCAAAATTGCTATAGAGGCTGTATCTCGGCCAAACTTTGAGCAATCAAAACTAAAATTGGTACACTTGATCAAGACCATGATCTGAGGTTCCATGCCAAATTTGGGAACAGCGCCACCTACAGGTCATGAGATCTGAAAAATGGCTATTTTGGCCATTAACTTTTGAACACTTTATTAGAAAATCAAGATCTTGGTGTCTATGGATTCCCTGTGCCATGCCGAATCCGAGGATATCGAATTCGTCAACATCGGATGAACCACGTGTCCGCCATTTTGAATTTTGTCATAAATTGCAATAACTTTTAAACAATTTGACATATCTTCACACAAATTGGTATGTATGACCTTTAGAAGGTCCTGAAGGTACCTGAGAAGTTTCAACACAGCGCCACCTACTGTTCCACAGATGTAATGATTATTGCAAAACCACTTATAACTTTTGAAAACACTTTCCAAAATGTGTATGCTTTATGTCATTTTATTCCCTGGCTTATGCCGATTCCGACGATGTGTCATTTGTCATTTTCCTTAAATGTACCTGTCCGCCATATTGAAATAAATGGAAAACAGTTTTTTCGCTACTCCTCCTACAATTTTTGTCCAATTTTGTCCAAAATCAGCTCAGGTGATCTTTGGACCGAGCCGCACAGAAATGACTGAATGGATTTTTGACATTCGCTACCATTCCCAAGATATTCATCTCTGAATGTGACCTTGCTTGTGTTTGTTGTCTTATGCTAGTTAGCTTAGCATGCTAATTGCTTAGCATGCTAACCAGTTGTCATTCTCTTTAATGTGGCTCTTCAGTTATCAAGTTAACCATGAGCTTCATTAGCATTAAGTTAGCTTAGCATGCTAATATGGTTAGCATGCTAAGTAATGCTTTTTTTGTGAATTCTTTGTTAGACTAAAAGGTTTCTTCCACAGTCTGTTGAATGTGCATCCTCAAGTAGCTCAATGTGTAAAGCCAGTTATCTGAAGAGCCCTGTATCCGAAGTTAGTGGGTTCGAATCCCAGGTGGAGCGGTTTTATAAAATAGTGTGTTTTGATTCCTTTACTGCCTCTTGGATTAGAAATAAATGCTTTTTGTTTCATGCTGTGTTCATTTTCATCTAAGCTTATGTACATTCTGAGTTCATTCTTGCCCGTAATTCTGAACCAGCTGTTTAATGTTTGTTCATTTTCTGCTGTTTTTCCTCTTCCTGCTCTGTATTGCACTACAGCATGATGAGCTGCAGAATGATCTAAAGTGCAGCTTTATAAGAATTCTTCATTTTGAGCTCATTTTCACATGAACTAATAAACTTCGGCAGGTGTGGAAACATTCACTTGCACAGTGGTGCAATGAGATGAGAAATGGACCTTGGACCCGGAGGTCGTGGATTCGAATCTCGTGTGGGGTTCCTTTATACAATTGTGTGTAATGAGTCATTTTGATACCTTTTTTATCCAAATAAGGATTGTGCTAATCTTTATTCCTCTTCAATGAGATACAAGTATTTTAGTTCATTCCGTGTTCGTTCTCTGAACTTCTATTGATTTTCATTTCATTTCCACCTGTCCTTCTGAACCAGATGTTTTGCATGTACATTCAATTTCTGCTGTTTTTGCTCTTCCTGCTCCGTATTGCGCTACTGCCCCTACTGGGGCTTGGCCCCGAATTGCTGCTTGCAGCTATATTTATTATTATTATTATTCCTCCCCAATGGGAGTCTATGGCAGCCTTATCAACGGAACATGAGAAAATGATGAAATTTGGCACACTTGTATTGATGGTCATGTCTAGAAATCTGACCAATTTTGGAGTCTCTAGGACCAACTCTATAGCGCCACCACCAGTTCAAAAATTCACTATTCTAAAGGTTATAACATTTGAACCATTTGGTCTAGACAAATGTAATTTAGTACATCTGATTTGGCTCGTCATGCTGATGCTATGCAACATCTGACATCAAGTCTCCGCCCATTACAGTAGCAGCCATTTTGAAAAGTACAGTATTCTGTTTTTTCGCTACTCCTCCTCCAAATTTTGTCCAATTTTGTCCAAACTTTGATCATATGATCCTTGTTCTGGGCTGCATAGAAATGACTGAACAAATTTTTGTATTCTTATTTGTTCAAAAGTTATGTTGTCATGAAGTTAACGAGGTCGCCCTGAAAATGCTATAGAGGCTGTATCTCGGCCAAACTTTGAGCAATCGAAACAAAAATTGGTACAATTGATCAATACCATGATCTGAGGTTCCATGCCAAATTTGGGAACAGCGCCACCTACAGGTCATGAGATCTGAAAAAGAAGATCGTGGTTCATTTTCTGCTGTTTTTCCTCTTCCTGCTCTGTATTGCACTACAGCATGATGAGCTGCAGAATGATCTAAAGTGCAGCTTTATAAGAATTCTTCATTTTGAGTTCATTTTCACATGAACTAATAAACTTCGGCAGGTGTGGAAACATTCACTTGCACAGTGGTGCAATGAGATGAGAAATAAACACTGGACCTGGAAGGTTGTGGGTTCGAGTCCCGCGTGGTGCAACTTTATACAACTGTGTGTAGTGAGTCAATTTGATTCCTTTTTCCTCTTATTTCTTATTCTGTTCATTTTGAGTTCATTCTCACCTCTACTTCTGAACCACCTTTTTTCAAGTACATTCAATTTCTGCTGTTTTTTCTCTTCTTGCTCCGCATTGCGCTACAACTCAGACATTCGAGTGCTTGGAATGCTTGCTGTGTTGCTCTGCTTTAAAAGTTGCTCTTTTTGCTGTTCTGTTCTATTTGCAGTGCTGCTCTACTTGGTGTGCTGCTCTGCTTGCAATGTTGCTCTGTTTGCTGTGTTGTTCTGCTTACAGTGCTGCTCTGCTTGCAGTGTTGCTCTGCTTGAAATGCTGCTCTGCTTATGGTGCCTTCGGTGCTTGGCCCCGCATTGCTGCTTGCAGCTATATTTGTTTTTATCCTTAAACTTTTAGTTAAAAAATGTAATTTATTTAAAGACAGAGACACAATTTGTTCAGTAAACAAGAAGCAATTTTAGAAAAGAAGCAATTTTTGAAAAGCAATTTTATGTTTAGTTTTCTTCCCCCTGCTGTAACGAACCATGACTTCAAAACCGAGGTACGTAATGAACCGTCAGTTTTGTGTACCGTTACACCCCTATATATATATATATATATATAAAAAATGTACACATATTCACACATTATATTGCCAAAAGTATTGGGACACCCCTCCAAATCACTGAATTCAGGTGTTCCAATCACTTCCATGGCCACAGGTGTATAAAATCTAGCACCTAGGCATGCAGACTGCTTCTACAAACAATTGTGAAAGAATGGATCCCTCTCAGGAGCTCAGTAAATTCAAGCGTGTTACCGTGATAGGTTGCCAACTTTCTGCAGAGTTAACAGCTACAGACGTCCAAACTTCTAGTGGCCTTCAGAATAGCTCAAGAACAGTGTGTAGCATACCAAGACATTTTGGACAGTTTCATGCTCCCAATTTTGTGGGAACAGTTTGGGGATGGCCCCTTCCTGTTCCAACATGACTGCGCACCAGTGCACAAAGCAAGGTCCATAAAGACCTGGATGAGTGAGTTTGATGTGGAGGAACTTGACTGGCCTGTACAGAGTCCTGACCTCAACCCGATTGAACACCTTTGGGATGAATTAGAGTGGAGACTGTGAGCCAGGCCTTCTCGTCCAACATTAGTGCCTGACCTCACAAATGCGCTTCTACAAGAATTGTCAAAAATTCCCATAAACACACTCCTAAACCTTGTGGAAAGCCTTCCCAGAAGAGCTGATGCTGTTATAGCTGCAAAGGGTGGGCCAACTCCATATTAAAACTACAGATTAGGAATGGGATGTCATTAAAGTTCATGTGCATGTAAAGGCAGACATCCCAAAACTTTTGGCAATATAGTGTATATTAGTATTCCCTTGTCCACTACTAATAAACTACTGCCTAATCACCAGTCACTTACCTGCTGCTGTGAAAGCGGCGTAAAGGGTCTGTTCTGTGACACGATGATAACTGACACCCAAAGTCGCTAATATCCAGTGTGGCATCTTCACTGAAGTTTCCTCGTTGTGAAAGCAGGGGAAATGGCTCTTCTGGAGCAAGGAACTTCTCATAGACATGCTCAGACATCTGCAAGCTATATCAGAAGAACAGATACTAGCATCAGAATTGACCTTACAACAAATAAATTACTGACAGCCCAAATATCCAATTAAATGTGTTGTGCTGAGAAGCCTAGTTGCTATTTGCCATTTTGTCAGTTAAGCCTTAAAGCTTACTGAACTGTCAGACACATACAAACATCCTTTTTTGGCAAATTCTTTTAAGGTGAAATCTGGTAAAGTGCAGACCAGTTAATATAACAATATAAAATTAAATTACAAAATTTATCTATCATAGAGGGAACGTTTAACATTTGCACACGTTTTAACAGTTTTAAACCATTCAAGTGAGTTCTCGTTTGCGTCTTTTTGTGAATGAACTGACACATACCCACAAAATTGTCAAAATGCCTGTCTCAGCGAGTATCCTCGTAAACACAGTTGTGTCTTACGTGAACGTAAACAATTGCAGGCATCCAACCCTGCAAAAAGTAATTTCCGGGAGATGGCACAGACAACCCCGCCCCCTTAACCCTCAGGGGTCTGAGGATTTTTGGGGCCCTGGAGAAGTTTTGACATGCCCTGACATTTGTGCTTTTTTCAGTTGTTCATAAACATATTAATGACAAAAGTGTCATTACACTGTATTCAGCACAAACTAGGCTACAATAATATGTGAGGAACATGTATGTACATGTTTGTGTTTTTGAAGGAATAACGTTTATGCGTGGTTATTGAAAAAACAAAAAACTTAAGTCACTGAAATAAGGCCAAAAAATATATATTAAAACTGTGTTCACAAGGATTCTGGGTATTGGAGGTTGTAGACTAGAGTTTTTGCTTCAGAATGAAGTAAAAATTATCCTTCCTAATCCTTCATATAAAACAATAGAGAGATTTAAATTTTCTAAGACACTTTTGGTCAAGAAACACAGTATGCATGGAGGCGTGAATCCTCATGTATAATGGGTGATTCTCACCTGAGAAGACAAAAGAATTGAATAATAATGACCTGAAATGACTTGCATATTAATGAGGCCTTTCAGTCAGGTAGGCTGTGAAAAAACCCTCTGTGATCATGCTGATAACAGGATTAAAGTCCACTCAGGACAAAAAAAAAAAACATGATTTTTGTGATCTCATGCATGCACGTATTATTGCACATGATATGAAGAAAATTTTGTATAGGCCTATGTTAAATTACACTACCAGTCAAAAGATTGAACACATTGCCATTATAATGTTTTTAAAAGAAGTCTCAAGTCTCTAACCAAATAATGGTTTTCTATTTTAATATACTTTAAAATATAATGTATTTCTGTGATGCAAAGCGTCTGAACATTCCTACCTCTAGGGCATTTCATATAAGCTACTATATTTGTTATATTATAGAGCCTAAATGTTGATGTGCAGTTGACAAACTATACATCATTAAAAAGATCTAAGACTCAAGCTTCACATTTTGACTCTTAAATATGCTTAAAAGCATACACATTTGGAGAAATATTGATGGATTCTCATATGTTTATATCAATTTTCTATACAGAGGAGTAATATTTATTATTCTATATTTATTGTCATCATTATGAGCGCTGGATGCTGTGTTTCTAATTCATACTTGCAGCCGGAGGGCGCTCTGCCCTTTTTGTCCACAATTGCCTCAGTAAAAGAAGAGGCATATCATGTGACAATCAAGGAACTAACAGAGGCAAGAGATCGCTAAATATGGCTATTCAAAACACTTTTGAAGACAATAAATACACGATTGAGATGACGAATGCATGTATTGACTGAATTTGCGTCTGAATAGCGCTCGCTCCGTGGGCGTGGCCGCATTAGCGGATAATGAGCTGAATCACAGACTTCTGACATGGCTCTCTTTTCATACAGATTACATAAACACAGAAGGTTTGTTTTCGATTTGACTTATATGTTTTAAAACCTGACATCTTAACGTTTTTTTAGACATAAGTGTAATTTTTTTGTCATTAGTATTCACTAAGTTACAGTTCATTTTCTAAGAACTATCAGATTGGACTTCGTTCAGAGGGAGACGAGAGATCACGCATCATGTTAGTTTTCTTTATTTTACAAAAAGCACAACATTTTGTTTTTACTCTGAGTGTACACAAATGAAAGAAGATATTCCACAGATTAAAATGGTGTATAACTCTTAATTGTATGTGCAACATTGACGGAGTATTTTGAGTCTCTTTCACACTGATAAGAAAAAAACCACGGTGGTATCGCCGGCGATACCCTCAGACCTCAGAGTGTTAAAGGACATTGTATTACAACAGAATTATATTATAACATTATATTATATTGATTCACGTAAGCTGCATAACGTGAGATTGTTCATTCAATAGTATTTGTGTGCAGAAAGTGAAAGTGTTATGTGTGACAAAATAATTGGAAATGCAAGTGGTCACAGGAGATGCATTTGAAACTCATGAACCCTTCGAGTATCTCAAGTTTGCCATTTTTCTTGCAAGAAAAATAAAACATTTAAAAGATAATTGGACGTGTTTGTCTTTTATACAGTGATATTATTTTATTTGCCCAAACATTTACAAAGACTATTTTTCAATAATACATTTCACCTTTGAAGATTTCTTAAAATGTAGTGTTAAAATATAGTCTTGTCTCTTTAAGAGTAATTGTATAGTCACACCCCGATATATGTTCATTTTTAATGTTATTGTTGCTAGTCTGACTAGAAAATTTGGCCAATATATTAAAGCCAATAAACAATGGATTATTTCCTTCAGCTGAGACACATCAGATGCACACTGTTCGCCATGATGGTTTTGAATTGTTTGAAATATGATTGAGACACTTCGAAAAAGAAAATACAGTTAAATGCAACAGGAAGAGAGCATCCACAATGGAGTTACAACTTCATGACTATCACAGTTAGTGATATGTAGTATATGTGTGTATATGAATATATGGCGCTAGTCCAAAACTTATCAGGCTCCTTAAGGGCATTACGTTGATGACCCATACCGAGTTTTGTAACAATATGCTAATTCGTTATACAGAATTACATAAATGCAGAATTTTTGCACAAAATTCAAAACGGCCGAAAGCCAAAATGGCCGATATGGGAAAATTGGATATCAATCGACTCGGCATGATGCCCCGAATCTAACAAAGACCAAATTTATGATTTTTGGACAAACCCATCAGAAGTTACAAGCAAACATAAAAATTTGAGTATTTGAAAAATCCACATTCAATCCAAAATATCTGACTTCCTGTTGGTCAGAGCCAATGACTGTAAATGAGAAAGTTGTCCAGCTTAATGAGAACAATAAGTGTACCGAGTTTGGTGACTGTAGGTTAAACTAACCCCCCCACTTTTGTCAAAAGGTGGTGCTGTAAAGCCCCTGCTACATGCCTGTTTCTAAGGCTTTTGTTTCTTAAGTTTGAAGCAAATCGGGTAAAAATAAGATATTGATCTCAAAAGCATGCTTAAAGTAACACATTTCCTGCTGCCAGTTGGTGGCACTATAACTTTGACTCACAAGTCACATCTATGTGATCAGCCTTGTACAACGAACACACAGCCGAAGATCCATCAAAATCAATTAATGTATGCAGAAGTTATAACACTTTGTTTACCTTTTCTTGCCATAAATTCACTGCCTCGCCACAGCCAAACCGTTTGAGATATCCAAAATCCGTTTGCAATTAAACAACTTCAATGTGTTAGCAACAAGTTAAAAAAGTTTGGTGTAAATTGTATAAACCCTATAGGAGTAGTAGTATAAAATTCATAGCCTGTTTTTTTTTTTAAAAATTATATTCAAACCAAAATAGCTGACTTCCTGTTGGTCGGAGCTGATGAGTGTAAATTAGAAAATTGTCCGGCTTGATGAGAACAATATGTGTACTAAGTTTGGTGACTGTAGGAAAAACTAACCCCCCCACTTTTGTCAAAAGGTGGCGCTACTGAGCCCTTCCACCACGCCCATTCTATGGCTTTGTCCATGTCTACTGGTTGACAATATTGATGTGTGTGTCGAGTTTCATGCAATTTGAAGCATGTTAAGAGCCTCAAAAACACTCAAGAATATTATTAAAGTTTGATGTGTTGCCATGGCAACAATATTTAAAATATCAAAAATCCTGTAACAGGTCTACATCTGCTGTGTATTGACATTACACTGATGAAGTTTGAAGCAAATCAGGAAAACATAACAGAGTGAACTCAATGCATTTTGAAAGTGACACACTTCTTGCTGCCAGTTGGTGGCGCTATAACTTTGACTCACAATAGTCACATCCATGTGATCAGACTCCTATAACGAACACACCGCTGAAGTTTCATAAACATCAATCAATGTATGCAGAAGTTATAACACACTTCCTGTTTTCCCTTTTCTTGTAATTTCAACAAGCCATGTAAAGGTGTGATTTTTTCCACAGCAATAACGGATGGGTTGAACATATGCTATAGTGATATATATATGCATTATGTAATACATTGCCTTAATAAAAAAGGTCATGAACTTCAGCATTGTGTGATACTATTTCAAAGTGATTTCCATTTTAATAAATTGTATTTACCTGTGAAACAAACCTGGAAAGAGACGTGAGGCTTTGAGGAGATTCTTTGTGCATTCCAGTGAATTATTAATGGGATGGATTGTAAATTATATAAAGAGAACAGACCACAAATGTACAGTATATGCTGTCCTTTTTCATACTATTACAGCAGTATGCAAAGAGACAAAATAAAATATTCTGGAGGATAGAAAGCAGCTGCTGAAAAGAGCTCTTGCCATAGATATTTTTGTTATAACATATTACAATACCAAGCGTTATGTCATTCTCATGATGTCTGAAAATAAAACATGAAAGAAATTGACAGCTGATTCAGTCAAGCTGACAGATAAGCTTTAATTGTAGGGCAACCATATGATTTGAAACAATAAGTTTCAGTTTTTTTGAATGGAAGTTCACCAAACCGGAAGTGGAACCCGTAATTTGAAACGCAGTAGGCTAGTCAGGAATAAGGCTAGTCAATAATCCTCACACTTCATATTTTTGACCTCCCTGAGCTGTTGTTTGTGCCCCAATCTTATGCACCAAAAGCATGCTTTTGCAGTGGGTTTTTATATTTGAATTAACCCTAATTATCAAACTAATAATGTAATAATATGTTGTCAGTGGCCTACAAATGAACTGGCCTGATTAGCTGCTTCAGATGTGTTTGAGTAAGGGTTGGGAATAAACTCTTAAGCACAGTGAGTCTGCAATAAAAGGGTTAAATAACTGATCAAGGCTGTAAAACTCTCTCTGTCTCTCTGTCTCTCACTTTCACTCACACACACACACAGACAGACACACACACACACACACACACACACACACACACACACACACACACACACACACACACACACACACACAGAGGGAGGGGGTAGGGGGACTGAGACCCTACGTCTAAGAGAGCTTAAGTGTGTGCGTAAGAATGGGCCCTATAATACACCCGGCGCAATGCGACGCAAGGCGCAGCGCGAGTGTGTTTGCTAGTTTGCGTCCAGCGCCGTTCACGTTTTCCCGTTCAGCACCACGTCCTTAAATTAGTAAATGCATTTGCACCAGTTAGTGCGCCCATGGGCGTGCTGGTCTAAAAAAGAGGTGTGTTCAGGCGCATTGCGGGCGCATTGCTATTTTAAGGAGCTGAAAATAGACTGCGCCATAGACCAACTCAAACCTGGTCTAAAGTCTAAAGTCAATGGCGCAATATTTTTTGTTAGAGCACGGTGGTAGAAACTGCGCCTCTGGGCGCGTCCACAGTGCGCGTTGACTTTGCTTATTACACACAGGGATGCGCATCACACAAACATGCCAAATATTAAAAATAAAAGGATTACAGTGTAAAAGAATATTATTGTGTAGGCTACATAAATATAAAAATGTAATGATGAATAGTCATTGCGTGTATTAGAATTAGGCTACCTACCGTAAAACTTCAAATAATAGCCCGGGCTTCTATTTACCCAAATCGCCGAACTGCACCGGCTTGTATTTGAGACAGGCGTCTATAAGAGACAGGCCTTTAATTTAGTGTTGAGATGTTCAAGCATGACAGTAGGAGGTTACCACATTATATTACGTTTTATTTATAATTAATTTGAATGTGTTTAACAAATCATTTAATGTAAGAAATGTCTTTGGCTATTGGCAGCATAAAAAATAAACATAAAAAACGAAACAATGTGACCGCAATGGGCAGAACAATACAAGTTACCCCTAAACGAATGTGTTTAACAAATAATTTAGTGTAAGAAATGTCTTAGATTATTGGCAGCATAAAAAACGAAACGATGTGACAGCAATGGGCAGAACAATATAAGTTACCGCTAAAATCCATCGAGCATATGAACTTGTTGCCCGAAACATATCAACAAGAAAGAATGAAGGCTACCCTGTAAAACAACTGCAATCATGTGATAGAAAATTACTCTATTCATCACTATCATCATCCCCGCGATCCTCAATTACAAGTTCATTGGCGAATTCCTCCTCCACGTCGCTCTCCTCCACTTCTCCCTCTCCAGCCTCCGCTAACTCTGCCTGCCTTGCTTGCACTAACAGCTCTCGCCCAGATGCGCACGGCTCTCCCTCTTTGAAACAATGGATAAGGTGATCCTCACTTCCATCAGAAGCTACTGTCAGGCCACATACCTAATGATAACATCCCGAAGTTAATGAAATATATTATCTCCTCTTTCTCCCTCGCACACACACGCGCGCGCAAGCAACCCGATACTAAAAAAACAGACCAGGCCTCTATTTGAGACCGGCCTTTATTTACCCAAACCTGTCGTCACACCAGGCGTTTAAAAGAGACAGGCGTCTATTTGGGACTCGGCTATTATTTGAAGTTTTACGGTATTTTCAATTCAGCCTATTACTACTTGATATATAGACCAAAATTTCGGATCCTGTTCAAGGGGGCGCTGTCGAGCCCTCCTGCCACGCCCGGGTACCAGCTTCTGCCCGGCCCTGATGGCCGCGGGTTCCAATGTATGTGCAAAGTTTCATGAGTTTTCGAGCATGGTAAGGGCCCCAAAAATGCCCGAATAGTCGGAAAAAAAAAAAAATAATAATAATCCTAAAGAAAACAATAGGGCCTTCAGCCCCTTGGGCTTTGGCCCTAATAATAATCCTAAAGAAAACAATAGGGCCTTAAGCCCCTTGGGCTTTGGCCCTAATAATCCTAAAGAAAACAATAGGGCCTTCAGCCCCTTACAGGGCTTTGGCCCTAATTAAAGCTGCAAGCAGCGATGAAAGGGCCCTCGCACCCGGGCTCACCGCCACCCATTGGCCTCAGGAAAACAGCGAACAGTGGGCGACATGCATGTAAGCGAGTAAATACAGGAGAATTATGGAAAAATCATGTAAAAGTGCCACACTTCCTGCTGCCAACAGGTGGCACTATAGCTAACTGAATATTGTCATATAGATGTCTTTAGGCCAGGACTTTTATCACTCATGTGAAGTTTGGGGCAGATCAGATATAATATGCCTGAGTTACAACAGCTTCCTCTTTCATGGCGAAACATCAGACTTTGTCAGGCCGCCACGGACACGCCCTTAACCGAAAACTCAAGATCTTTGATATTTATCATCGCTAAGGTCTTAAGATTAGACTGACAACATATGATGTTGATCTGGTTAAATCTCCATGAGGAGTTAATCACAGTGTAAAACATGTCATTTCCTGTTGCCTGCAGGTGGCGCTATGACTGTAACTGAATATTGTTATGAAGATGTCTTCAGGTCAGGACTCTAATAAAGCATGTGAAGTTTGGGGCAGATCCGACATTGTTTGTCTGAGTTACAACAACTTCCTTTTTCATGGCGAAAACATCAAACTTTGTCAGGCTACCACGGACACACCCTTCAGTGAAAACTCTAGATCTTCGCAATTTAACGTCACAAAGGCCTTTAGATTAGACTGACCAAATATGACATTGATTTGATTAAATCTCTAGGAGGAGTTCGTTAAACTACAATGTCTGGAAAATGCATAAAACGGTGAATTAATTCGAAATATCTGACTTCCTGTTCGGTTTCGGATTTTGCTCCAAGAGACTTTTTTGTAGGTATCGGGCTGCTAAATGTGTGTACCCAATTTCAAAACCCTAGTGAAATGTAGCGAGAGGGGCTGTACGTTAGATGGCGCTGTCGAGCCATTTTGCCACGCCCAATTCCGAAACCCATAACAGACGTAAATTTTCACCACTTCTGACGCGTGTGCAAAGTTTCATGAGTTTTCGAGCATGTTTAGGCCCTCTAAAATGCGATTTACTTTGGAGAAGAATAATAATAAATATAGCTGCGAGCAGCGATGGCGGGCCCAAGCCCGGTGGCACCGCCACCCCGGTGGCTTCAGGGCAACTGTGCACAGCGGGCAATAGGCACTTAAAACGGTTAAACATCAAAGGACTATGTCAAATTCACTCCACATTTACTGCACTACAAGGTGCCACTATAGAGCCCCTCCTCCCTGCCCATTTTCAAAGGATTACATGTGCCAAGTTTTAACATTATTCTGATGAATTTTGAAGCAAATCAGGTAAAAATAAGAGGGTGATCTCAATGTATGCTGAAAGTGACACATTTTCTGCTTCCAGTTGGTGGCGCTATGACTTTGAATCACAATAGTCACATCCATGTGATCAGCCTTGTACAACGAAGACTAAGCCGAAGTTTCATCAAAATCAATTAATGTATGCAGAAGTTATAACACTTTGTTTCCCTTTTCTTGCCATAAATTCGTTGCCTCGCCACAGCCAAACCGTTTGAGATATCCAAAATCCGTTTGCAATTAAACAACTTCAATGTGTTAGCAACAAGTTAAAAAAAGCTTGCTGTAAATTGGATAAACCCTGTAGGAGTAGTAGTATAAAATTCATAGCCTGTTTTTTCAAAAAATTAACATTCAAACCAAAATAGCTGACTTCCTGTTGGTCGGAGCTAATGAATGTAAATTAGAAAATTGTCCGGCTTGATGAGAACAATATGTGTACCAAGTTTGGTGACTGTAGGAAAAACAAACCCCCCCACTTTTGTCAAAAGGTGGCGCTACTGAGCCCCTCCACCACGCCCATTTCTATGGCTTTGTCCATGTCTACTGGTTGACAATATTGATGTGTGTGTCGAGTTTCATGCAATTTGAAGCATGTTAAGAGCCTCAAAAACACTCAAGAATATTATTACAGTTTGACCTGTTGCCATGGCAACAATATTTCAAATATCAAAAATCCTGTCATAGGTCTACATCTGCTGTGTATTGACATTACACTGATGAAGTTTGAAGCAAATCAGGTAAAAATAAGAGGGTGATCTCAAAACATTTCAAAAAGTGATACACTTCCTGCTGCCAGTTGGTGGCGCTATAACTTTGACTCACAATAGTCACATACATGTGATCAGACTCCTATAACGAACACACTTGTGAAGTTTCATAAAGATCAATATATGTATGCAGACGTTATAACACATTTCCTGTTTCCTTTTTCTCGCCATAAATTCGTTGCCTCGCCACGGACAAACCGTTCGAGATATCAAAAATCCCCTGGCAATTTTTAATCATCAGTGTCTTGACTTCATGCTGACCGAGTTTGGTGGCGATCGGATTAATCGTCTAGGAGGAGTATATCAAATTCCAGAGCATGCGTTTTTCAAACAACCCTTAATAGCTGACTTCCTGTTGGCGTGACGTTTAACTTAGAGCACGAAAGTTGTTCGGCCCGATGAGGTCTATATGTGTACCGAGTTTCAGACTAATACGTGCAAGCGTGTTTAATATATGGACCAAATTTTCAGACCTTTTTCAAGGGGGCGCTGTTGAGCCCCCCTGCCACGCCCGGGTACCAGCTTCTGCCCGGCCCTGTTGGCCGCGGATTCCAATGTGTGTGCCAATTTTCAAGAGTTTTTGAGCATGTTAAGGCCCCCAAAAAGCCCCGGAAGACGGAAAAAAAAAAAAAAATTAAAATAAAAAATAAAAAAAAAATAATAATAATAATCCTTAGAAAAACAAGAGGGCCCTGCGCGAATTTTCGCTTGGGCCCTAAATATAGCTGCGAGCAGCGATGGCGGGCCCAAGCCCGGTGGCACCGCCACCCCGGTGGCTTCAGGGCAACTGTGCACAGCGGGCAATAGGCACTTAAAACGGTTAAACATCAAAGGACTATGTCAAATTCACTCCACATTTACTGCACTACAAGGTGCCACTATAGAGCCCCTCCTCCCTGCCCATTTTCAAAGGATTACATGTGCCAAGTTTTAACATTATTCTGATGAATTTTGAAGCAAATCAGGTAAAAATAAGAGGGTGATCTCAATGCATGCTGAAAGTGACACATTTTCTGCTTCCAGTTGGTGGCGCTATGACTTTGAATCACAATAGTCACATCCATGTGACCAGCCTTGTACAACGAAGACTAAGCCGAAGTTTCATCAAAATCAATTAATGTATGCAGAAGTTATAACACTTATATATCCAAAGATATCCAAAATCCGTTTGCAATTAAACAACTTCAATGTGTTAGCAACAAGTTAAAAAAAGCTTGGTGTAAATTGGATAAATCCTGTAGGAGTAGTAGTATAAAATTCATAGCCTGTTTTTTCAAAAAATTAACATTCAAACCAAAATAGCTGACTTCCTGTTGGTCGGAGCTAATGAATGTAAATTAGAAAATTGTCCGGCTTGATGAGAACAATATGTGTACCGAGTTTGGTGACTGTAGGAAAAACTAACCCCCCCACTTTTGTCAAAAGGTGGCGCTACTGAGCCCCTCCACCACGCCCATTTCTATGGCTTTGTCCATGTCTACTGGTTGACAATATTGATGTGTGTGTCGAGTTTCATGCAATTTGAAGCATGTTAAGAGCCTCAAAAACACTCAAGAATATTATTACAGTTTGACCTGTTGCCATGGCAACAATATTTCAAATATCAAAAATCCTGTCATAGGTCTACATCTGCTGTGTATTGACATTAAACTGATGAAGTTTGAAGCAAATCAGGTAAAAATAAGAGGGTGATCTCAAAGCATTTCAAAAAGTGATACACTTCCTGCTGCCAGTTGGTGGCGCTATAACTTTGACTCACAATAGTCACATCCATGTGATCAGACTACTACAACCAACACACTCGTGAAGTTTCATAAAGATCAATATATGTATGCAGACGTTATAACACATTTCCTGTTTCCTTTTTCTCGCCATAAATTCGTTGCCTCGCCACGGCCAAACCGTTCGAGATATCAAAAATCCCCTGGCAATTTTTAATCATCAGTGTCTTGACTTCATGCTGACCGAGTTTGGTGGCGATCGGATTAATCGTCTAGGAGGAGTATATCAAATTCCAGAGCATGCGTTTTTCAAACAACCCTTAATAGCTGACTTCATGTTGGCGTGGCGTTTAACTTAGAGCACGAAAGTTGTTCGGCCCGATGAGGTCTATATGTGTACCGAGTTTCATACTAATACGTGCAAGCGTGTTTAATATATGGACCAAATTTTCAGATTTTTTTCAAGGGGGCGCTGTCGAGCCCCCCTGCCACGCCCGGGTACCAGCCTCTGCGGCGTCCTAATGGCCGCGGATTCCAATGTGTGTGCCAATTTTCAAGAGTTTTTGAGCATGTTAAGGCCCCCAAAAAGCCCCGGAAGACGGAAAAAAAATTAAAAAATGAAATAAAATAATAATAATCCTTAGAAGAACAAGAGGGCCCTGCGCGCTAATTCGCTTGGGCCCTAATAATAATAAACGGAGCAATTCCAATAGGGTCCTCACACCATCGGTGCTCGGGCCCTAATAATAATAATAATAATAAAAGGAGCAATTCCAATAGGGTCCTCACACCATCGGTGCTCGGGCCCTAAATATAGCTGCAAGCAGCAATTACGGGGCCAAGCAAAAAAGGCACAACAAGCCAGCCAACATGGCTGGGAGCATTATACCAGCTGCAACTTTGAGCAATTAAAAACCTATTAAGATCATTTAAGGCAAAGGTGTTGGAAAATGATATATACAGTCAATAACAAAGATTTACTGGTTTATCACTTTTGACCAATAGGTGGAGCTGTGACCAAATGAATATGGTATGGTCAGAATGAGGTGACAATGACACTCGCTAAGGATATGACTCCCATAAAAATAAATCAACCAAATCAAAATTTATAAGCATATGAAAAAAAACACTAGGTGGCACTGGAACTACTCAGACTCTTTCAGGGCCTTGTGCTGATGACCCATACAGAGTTTCGTAACGATACGCTGATGCGTTCTTAAAATACAGCATTTTAAAACAAAATTCAAAATTGCAGATGGCCAAAATGCCCGACATGAGAAAATTGGATATCATTCGACTCGGCATGATGCCCCGAATCGAAAAAGGCCAACTTTATGATTTTTGGACAAACCTATCTGAAGCTATAAGCAAAAATAATGGCTATTTTTGCTATTTTGTATCTCCAGACCAGTAGGTGGCGTTACGACGAAACTCAGCAGGTAGGCTCTGGTCTTACTTGGGATAATATTTATGAAGTTTGGTCTAAATATGATAAATCATTGCAGAGATACAGCCATGAGTCCAAATTTGGTGCTCTGCGTTAAATTAATTTGCGTGTTATTTGAGAATGGTTTGATTTACTGAAAAGCTTTTGATAACTTTTTGCCAGAATGGACTGAAGATGATCTGATCTGATTTTCATGACAATCAAATGAAGCATCTAGGACAAGTTCGAAAAAGCAGGTTTTTCGCAAAATTCAACATGTCGGACAGACCATAAGTCAAAACCTAGCATGTTTGGTATCGTTGGACTCAGCAGGGATTCAGGAGTCTAAGATCATGATTATTTTGAAAATAAGTCGACCACACTCATAGTGATAAGCATTTGAATATTTGATTTTACCACTAGGTGGCGCTGGTGCAAAACTTCTCAGGCTCGTTCAGGGCATCGTACTGATGACCCATATCGAGTTTTGTGATGATATGCTAATGTGTTCATAAAATACAGCATTTTTGCACAAAATTAAAAATGGCCGACAACCAAAATGGCTGATATGGTAATAATGGTTATCATTCGACTCGGCATGATGCCCCTAATCTAACAAGACCAAAGTTATGATTTTTGGACAAACCTATCTGAAGCTGCAAGCAAAAATAACCATTTTTTGTATATCCAAACCAGTAGGTGGCGCTGCGCCAAAACTCAGCATGTAGGCTCTGGTCTTGCTTGGGATGATATGTAGGAACTTTGGTCTGAATATGATAAAGCATTGCAGAGATACAGCCATGAGTCCAAATTGGGTGCTCTGTGTTAAATTAATTTGCGTATTATTTGAGAATGGTTTGATTTACCGAAAAGCTTTTGATAACTTTTTGCCAGAATGGACTGAAGATGATCTGGTTTGATTTTCATGACAATCAAATGAAGCGTCTAGGACGAGTTCGAAAAAGTAGTTTTTTGCAAAATTCAACATGGTGGACAAACCATATTTCGAAACCTAACATGTTTGGTATCATTGGACTCAGCAGGGATTCAGGAGTCTAAGGACATGACTCTTTTGAAAACAAGTCGACTACAGTCAAAGTGATAAGCATTTGAATATTTGATTTTACCACTAGGTGGCGCTGGTGCGAAACTTCTCAGGCTGGTTCAGGGCATCATGCTGATGACCCATACCGAGTTTTGTGACGATACGCTGATGCGTTCATAAAATACAGCATTTTAGCACAAAATTCAAAATGGCCGACGGCCAAAATGGCTGATATGGTAATAATGGTTATCATTCGACTCGGCACGATACCCTGAATCTGACGTGACCACATTTATGATTTCTGGACAAACCATTCAGAAGTTATTAGCCAAAATAGCCATTTCTCGTATCTCCGGACCAGTAGGTGGCACTGCACTGAAACACTGCATGTTGGCTTAAGTCATGCTTGTGATGACATGTATGAAGTTTGGTCAAAATACGATAAATCTTTTTGGAGATATAGCCTTAAGTGTGATTTTGCGAGCTTTCGGTCGAATTCATTTGTGCCCTTTTCGAGAACGGATGGATCTATCGAAAAGCTTTTGATAACTTTTTGCAGTGATGGTCTGAAGATGATCTGGTCCAATTTTTGTGAAAATCGGAGTAACGCCCTAGGAGGAGTTCGAACAAGTAGGTTTTTCGGAAAATTCAAAATGGCGGGAAAATTTTCATGATGGAAAATGACGTCATATAGTGCAATCGATTCATGTTGACCCAAGGAATCAGAGGAAAAAAGAATTTTGTTTCTAGCCCATACGGTTCAAAAGTTATTAGCATAAACAGAAGTGCAAATTTGGACAGCTGGTGGCGCTAGAGGGATTGAGTTAGAGATTCCAAATTGGCTATGGACACAGTTCAGACTGTCGTCTAACTGTGTGCCAAATTTCACAACTTTTTACCATACGGTTCTTTGGGCTGCCATAGACTCCAAGAGCGGAAGAATAATAAATATAGCTGCAAGCAGCAATTACGGGGGCCAAGCACAAAAACGGCACAAGAAGCCAGCCAACATGGCTGGGAGCATCAGACCAACAGCAACAGTGAGAAATTAGAGACCTATTAAGATCATTTTAGGCAAAAGAGCTGAAAAATGATCAAAAATGGGGATTTACTGGTTCATCACTTTCGACCAATAGGTGGTGCTGTGTCCAAATTGTTGTGGTATGTTCAGAGTGAGATGACAACGACACTTGCAAAGTTTGGTGTCAATATATCAAAGCATTGCAGAGATGCAGCTTCAAAAGTCGTTTTTGCATCATGCCTCAAATTCTTTGCTCTGTTATACGAAAACGGTTTGACTTATCGACTTGAAATCCATAACTTTTCGTCGGCATCGTCTGAAGATGATACCAATTTCGGTGAAAATCGGAGCAACGTTCTAGGAGGAGTTCGAAAAAGTAGGTTTTTAAAGAAAAACAATATGGCGGACAGGAAGTTTGGCCGACTATGGCAAATTTGATATCTATGTTCTCAGCAAGACCGAAGGAATCTACGGAGACCAGTTTCATTACAATCGGTTAATATAGTCAAAAGTTATTAGCATTTTTGTACATTTTGTTATAACTTTTGACCACAAGGTGGCGCTGTGCCGAAACTTCTCAGGCTCATTCAGGGCATTGTCCTGATGACCCATACCGAGTTTCATAATGATACGCTAATGCGTTCGTAAAATACAGCATTTTAGCACAAAATTCAAAATGGCCGACGGCCTAAATGGCCGATATGGGAAAATTGGATATCATTCGACTCAGCATGATGCCCCGAATCTATCGAGACCAAATTTATGATTTTTGGACAGACACATCAGAAGTTATAAGCGAAAATATCAATTTTTCATATTCCCGCACCAGTAGGTGGCGCTGTGACGAAACACTGCATGATGCCTCAGGTCATGCTTGTGATGACATGTACCAAGTTTGGTCTGAATACGATAAAGCGTTGCGGAGACACAGCTTCAAGAGTGTGTTTTACATCATACCTCAAATTCATTAGTCAACCCAGCCTGATCTGCCGGCGATTTCATTTCACTCGGCAACTCAGTCTGGAAATCCGTGCATTCAATTCTATTGCTTTCGTTACACTTTTGCGGGAGCCAATCACAGACTGGCTTATCCACCTTGCTCGCTATTGGCGGGTATAACACGATGACGATAGAGAAGCGACGGCAAGCAGTTTTCAAACTCTATCTGATCTACCCGTCTCTTCAATATAACAATGCACAATCACAGTGACGCCGATTGTGTTAAGCATTTACCTTATCTGAGAGAAATGTAGCAGAGAGTTTATCCGATAGTCTTTTCATAGGAAGATTACAAACGGCGATTAATGACACACAATGATTCTCTGCTGTTATTTTGGTGGTTTGCTTCACGATGTGAGTACAGGACTCTTTTACTTCAACGCCCCTTGATGGTAGACAATATTTTATTATTTGCTCTATATGTTTCGTCTCCCTGCTTCTTGAATCTCGCGCCGCCTGAGCTGACTGCAATTCTTTTTGGTTGTCATGACAATGCCGTAGTTTAGGGCGGTTATATTCCGTGCAAAGTACGTCACCCGGATCGTTGATCTGATTGGTTGCAGGACTATCCAATTGCGTGACTAATGCTCGTTGATCACGCCTCTTGTGCAGCAGGAAATCCATACAGACTCTCCAGACCAATGTTCAATTTTAAATTGAGCTTGGTCTGGTGATAGCCAGACTACAAATTCATTGCTCCGGTATACAAAAACGGTTTTACATATCGACTTCCATAACTTTTTGTCGGCATGGTCTGAAGATGATACGGTTCGATTTTGGTGAAAATCAGAGAAACGGTCTAGGAGGAGTTCGAAAAAGTAGGTTTTTAAAGAAAAGCAATATGGCGGACAGGAAGTTCAGCCAACTATGGCAAATTTGATATCTATGTTCTCGGCATGACCCAAGGAATCAACTGAGTCCAGTTTCATTACAATGAGTTAAAATAGTCCAAAGGTATTAGCATTTTTGTACATTTTGTTATAACTTTTGACCACAAGGTGGCGCTGGTCCGAAACTTCTCAGACTCCTTCAGGGCATTGTGCTGATGACCCATACCGAGATTCGTAATGATATGCTAATGTGTTCGTAAAATACAGCATTTTAGCACAAAATTCAAAATGGCTGATGGCCAAAATGGCCAATATGGGAAAATTGGATATCATTCGACTCGGCATGTTTCCCCGAATCCAACGAGACCAAATTTATGATTTTTGGACAAAACCATCAGAAGTTATAAGCAAAAATATTCATTTTTCATATCTCCGCACCAGTAGGTGGCGCTGCGCCGAAACGCTGCATGGTGCCTCAGGTCATGCTTGTGATGACATGTACCAAGTTTGGTCTAAATACGATAAAGCGTTGCGGAGATACAGCCTTAAGTCTATTTTCGCAAGCACTTTGTACAATTTGTTCACATGTTTTTCGAAAACGGTTTGAGGAATCGACTTGAATTCCATAACTTTTTGTCGGCATGGTCTGAAGATGATCTGGTTCAATTTTCGTGAAAATCGGAGCAACGGTCTAGGAGGAGTTCGAAAAAGTAGGTTTTTCAGAAAATTCAAAATGGCGGAAAAATTTTCATGACGGAAAATGACGTCATTGCATTTAATTCGTCTTGAGCCAAGGAATCAAAGGAAAAAAGAATTTTGTTTCTAACCCTTACGGTTCAAAAGTTATTAACATAAACATGAGTGCAACTTTGGACAGCTGGTGGCGCTAGAGGGATTGAGTTAGAGACGCCAAATTTGCTACGGACACAGATTAGACTGTCCTCTAACTGTGTGCCAACTTTTTAACATACGGTTCTATAGGCTGCCATAGACTCAAGAGCGGAAGAAGAATAATAATCGAAAAATATAGCTGCAAGCAGCAATTACGGGGCCAAGCACAAAAACGGCACAAGAAGCCAGCCAACATGGCTGGGAGCATCAGACCAACAGCAGCAGTGAGCAATTATTAAAAAAAAGTTATTTGCATTTGTCAATTTTGTTATAACTTTTGACCAGAAGGTGGTGCTGGTCCGAAACGTCTCAGGCTCTTTTAGGGCATTGTCATGATGACCCATACCAAATTTATGAATTTTGGTCAAACCCATCAGAAGTTATAAGCAAAAATAGCCATTTTTCATATCTCCACTCCAGTAGGTGGCGCTGTGCCGAAACACTGTATGATGCCTCAGGTCATGCTTGTGATGACACGTACCAAGTTTGGTCTGAATATGACAAAGCATTGCAGAGATACAGCTTCAAGAGTCATTTTTGCATCATGCCTCAAATTCGTTGCTCTGGTATACGAAAACGGTTTGACTTATCGACTTGAAATCCATAACTTTTTGTCGGCATGGTCTGAAGATGATACGGTTCAATTTTGGTGAAAATCGGAGCAACGGTCTAGGAGGAGTTCGAAAAAGTAAGTTTTTAAAGAAAAACAATATGGCGGACAGGAAGTTCAGTTGACTATGGCAAATTTGATATCTATGTTCTCAGCATGACCCAAGGAATCTATTAAGACCCGTTTCATTACAATCGGTAGATATAATCAAAAGTTATTAGCATTTTTGTCAATTTTGTTATAACTTTTGACCACAAGGTGGTGCTGGTCCGAAACTTCTCAGGCTCCTTCAGGGCATTGTCCTGATGAACCATACCAAATTTATGAATTTTGGTCAAACCCATCAGAAGTTATAAGCAAAAACAGCCATTTTTCATATCTCCACTCCAGTAGGTGGCGCTGTGCTGAAACATTGTATGATGCCTCAGGTCATGCTTGTGATGACACATACCAAGTTTGGTCTGAATATGATAAAGCATTGCAGAGATACAGCTTCAAGAGTCATTTTTGCATCATGCCTCAAATTCGTTGCTCTGGTATACGAAAACGGTTTGACTTATCGACTTGAAATCCATAACTTTTTGTCAGCAACTTTTTGTCTCTTTGCTCTGGTATAACAATATGGCGGACAGGAAGTTCAGCTGACTATGGAAAGTTTGATATCTATGTTCTCAGCATGACCCAAGGAATCTACTGAAAACAGTTTCATTACAATCGGTTAATATACTCAAAAGTTATTAGCATTTTTGTAAATTTTGTTATAACTTTTGAACACAAGGTGGCGCTGGTCCTAAACTTGGTATGCTCCTTCAGGGCATTGTGCTGATGACCCATACCAAGTTTCATAACGATACGCTAATGCGTTCGTAAAATACAGCATTTTAGCACAAAATTCAAAATGGCCGACAGTCAAAATGTCCGATATGGGAAAATTTGATATCATTCGACTCGGCATGATTCCCCGAATCCAACGAGACCAAATTTATGATTTTTGGACAAACCCATCAGAAGTTATAAGCAAAAACATACATTTTTCATATCTCCGCACCACTAGGTGGCACTGCGCCGAAACGCTGCATGTTGCCTCAGGTCATGCTTGTGATGACATGTACCAAGTTTGGTCTGAATACGATAAAGCGTTGCGGAGATACAGCCTTATGTCTATTCTCGCAAGCACTACGTACAATTCGTTCGCGTGTTTTTCGAAAACGGTTTGAGGAATCAACTTGAATTCCATAACTTTTTGTCGGCATAGTCTGAAGATGATCTGGTTCAATTTTCGTGAAAATCGGAGTAACGGCCTAGGAGGAGTTCGAAAAAGTAGGTTTTTCAGAAAATTCAAAATGGCGGAAAAATTTTCATGACGGAAAATGACGTCATATGGTGCATTCAAATCGGCATGAGCCAAGGAATCAGAGGACAAAAGAATTTTGTTTCTAGCCCTTACGGTTCAAAAGTTATTAACATAAACAGAAGTTCAACTTTGCACAGCTGGTGGCGCTAGAGGGATTGAGTTAGAGACACCAAATTGGCTATAAACACAGTTCAGACTGTCCTCTATCAGTGTGCCAAATTTCATAACTTTTTACAATACGGTTCTATGGGCTGCCATAGACTCAAGAGCGGAAGAATAATAATAATAAATATAGCTGCAAGCAGCAATTACGGGGCCAAGCACAAAAAAGGCACAAGAAGCCAGCCAACATGGCTGTGAGCATCAGACCAAATGCAACAGTGAGCAATTAAAGACCTATTAAGATCATTTTAGGCAAAAGAGCTGAAAAATGATCAAAAATGATGATTTACTGGTTCATCACTTTCGACCAATAGGTGGCGCTGTGTCCAAATTGTTGTGGTATGGTCAGAGTGAGGTGACAATGACACTTGCAAAGTTTGGTGTCAATATGTCAAAGCATTGCAGAGATACAGCTTCAAGAGTCGTTTTTGCATCATGCCTCAGATTTGTTGCTCCGGTGTACGAAAACAGTTTGACATATCGACTTGAAATCCATAACTTTTTGTCTGCATGGTCTGAAAATGATACGGTTCGATTTTGGTGAAAATCGGAGCAACGGTCTAGGAGGAGTTCGAAAAAGTATGTTTTTAAAGAAAAACAATATGGTGGACAGGAAGTTCAGCCGACTATAGCAAATTTGATATCCGTGTTCTCGGTATGACCCAAGGAATCTACTGAGACCAGTTTCATTACAATTGATTAATATATTCAAACGTTATTAACATTTTTGTAAATTTCATAATAACTTTTGACCACAAGGTGGCGCTGGTCCGAAACTTGTCAGGCTCCTTCAGGGCATTGTGCTGATGACCCATACCGAGTTTTGTATCGATATGCTAATGCGTTCGTAAAGTACAGTGTTTTAGCACAAAATTCAAATTGGATGATGGCCAAAATGGCCGATATGGAAAAATTGGATATCATTCAACTCAACATGATGCCCCGAATCTAATAAGACCAAATTTATGATTTTTGGTCAAACCTATCAGAAGTTATAAGCAAAAATATTCATTTTTCATATCTCCACTCCAGTAGGTGGCGCTGCTCCGAAACACTGCATGATGCCTCAGGTCATGCTTGTGATGACATGTACCAAGTTTGGTCTGAATATGATAAAGCAGTGCAGAGATACAGCTTAGAGAGTGTGTTTTACATCATGCCTCAAATTCATTGCTTCGGTATACGAAAATTGTTTGACGTATCAACTTGAAATCCATAACTTTTTGTCGGCATGGTCTGAAGATGATACGGTTCAATTTTGGTGAAAATCGGAGCAACGGTCTAGGAGGAGTTCGAAAAAGTAGGTTTTTAAAGAAAAACAATATGGCGGACAGGAAGTTCAGCCGACTATGGCAAATTTGATATCTGTGTTCTCGGCATGACCCAATGAATCAACAGAGATCAGTTTCATTACAATCGGTTAATACAGTCAAAAGTTATTAGCATTTTTGAAAATTTTGTTATAACTTCTGACCACAAGGTGGCGCTGGTCCGAAACTTCTCAGGCTCCTTCAGGGCATTGTGCTGATGACCCATACCGAGTTTCGTAATGATACGCTAATGCGTTCGTAAAATACAGCATTTTAGCACAAAATTCAAAATGGCCGACGGCCAAAATGGCCGAAGTGGGAAAATTGGATATCATTCGTCTCGGCATGATGCCCCAAATCCAACGAGACCAAATTCATGATTTTTGGACAAAACCATCAGAAGTTATAAGCAAAAATAGCCATTTTTCATATCTCCGCACCACTAGGTGGCGCTGCGCCGAAACGCTGCTTGTTGCCTCAGGTCATGCTTGTGATGACAGGTACCAAGTTTGGTCTGAATACGATAAAGCGTTGCGGAGATACAGCCTTATGTCTATTTTAGCAAGCACTACGTACAATTCGTTCGCGTGTTTTTCGAAACGGTTTGAGGAATCAACTTGAATTCCATAACTTTTTGTCGGCATGGTCTGACGATGATCTGGTTCAATTTTCGTGAAAATCGGAGTAACGGCCTAGGAGGAGTTCGAAAAAGTATGTTTTTCAGAAAATTCAAAATGGCGGAAAAATTTTCATGACGGAAAATGACGTCATAGGGTGCGTTCGATTCGTCTTGAGCCAAGGAATAAGAGGAAAAAAGAATTGTGTTTCTAGCCCTTATGGTTCAAAAGTTATTAACATAAACATAAGTGCAACTTTGGACAGCTGGTGGCGCTAGAGGGATTGAGTTAGAGACTCCAAATTTGCTGTGGACAAAGGTCAGACTGTCCTCTAACTGTGTGCCAAATTTCACAACTTTCCCGCAAGCGGTTCTATGGGTTACCATAGACTTCAAGAGCGGAAGAAGAAGAAGAAGAAGAAGAAGAATAAAAAAAAAAAAAAAAAAAAGAACGCCAACAATAACAATAGGTGCCTCCGCACCTTCGGTGCTTGGCCCCTAAATATAACTGCAAGCAGCAATTACGGGGCCAAGCACAAAAACGGCACAAGAAGCGAGCCAACATGGCCGTGAGCATCAGACCAACAGCAGCAGTGAGCAATTAGAAAAAAAAAGTTATTAGCATTTTTGTCAATTTTGTTATAACTTTTGACCACAAAGGTGGCGCTGGTCCGAAACTTCTCAGGCTCCTTCAGGGCATTGTCCTGATGACCCATACCAAATTTATGAATTTTGGTCAAACCCATCAGAAGTTATAAGTAAAAAAAGCCATTTTTCATATCTCCACTCCAGTAGGTGGCGCTGCGCCGAAACACTGTATGGTGCCTCAGGTCATGCTTGTGATTACACGTACCAAGTTTGGTCTGAATATGATAAAGCATTGCAGAGATACAGCTTCAAGAGTCATTTTTGCATCATGCCTCAAATTCGTTGCGCTGGTATACGAAAACAGTTTGACTTATCGACTTGAAATCCATAACTTTTTTTTGACATGGTCTGAAGATGATACGGTTCAATTTTGGTGAAAATCGAAGCAACGGTCTAGGAGGAGTTCGAAAAAGTAGGTTTTTAAAGAAAAACAATACAGCGGACAGGAAGTTCAGCTAACTATGGCAAACTTGATATCTATGTTCTCAACATGACCCACAGAATCTACTGAGACCAGTTTCATTACAATCGGTTAATATAGTCAAAAGTTATTAGCATTTTTGTAAATTTTGTTATAACTTTTGACCACAAGGTGGTGCTGGTCCGAAACTTCTCAGGCTCCTTCAGGGCATTGTCCTGATGAACCATACCAAATTTATGAATTTTGGTCAAACCCATCAGAAGTTATAAGCAAAAACAGCCATTTTTCATATCTCCACTCCAGTAGGTGGCGCTGTGCTGAAACATTGTATGATGCCTCAGGTCATGCTTGTGATGACACATACCAAGTTTAGTCTGAATATGATAAAGCATTGCAGAGATACAGCTTCAAGAGTCATTTTTGAATCATGCCTCAAATTCGTTGCTCTGGTATACGAAAACGGTTTGACATATCGACTTGAAATCCATAACTTTTTGTCGGCATGGTCTGAAGATGACACGGTTCAATTTTGGTGAAAATCGGAGCAACGGTCTAGGAGGAGTTCGAAAAAGTAGGTTTTTAAAGAAAAACAATATGGCGTACAGGAAGTTCAGTTGACTATGGCAAATTTGATATCTATGTTCTCAGCATGGCCCAAGGAATCAACTGAGACCAGTTGCATTACAATTGGTGAATACAGTCAAAAGTTATTAACATTTTTGTACATTTTGTTATAACTTTTGGCCACAAGTTGGCGCTGGTCCGAATCTTCTCAGGCTCCTTCAGGGCATTGTGCTGATGACCCATACCGAGTTTTGTAAAGATACGCTAATGCGTTCGTAAAATACAGCATTTTAGCACAAAATTCAAAATGGCCGACAGCCAAAATGTCCGATATGGGAAAATTGGATATCATTCGACTCGGCATGATGCCCCAAATCCAACGAGACCAAAGTTATGATTTTTGGACAAACCCATCAGAAGTTATAAGCAAAAACATAAATTTTTCATATCTCCGCACCACTAGGTGGCGCTGCGCCGAAACGCTGCATGTTGCCTCAGGTCATGCTTGTGATGACATGTACCAAGTTTGGTCTGAATACGATAAAGCGTTGCGGAGATACAGTCTTATGTCTATTTTCGCAAGCACTTCGTACAATTTGTTTGCGTGTTTATCGAAAACGGTTTGAGGAATCAACTTGAATTCCATAATTTTTTGTCGGCATGGTCTGAAGATGATCTGGTTCAATTTTCGTGAAAATCGGAGTAACGGCCTAGGAGGAGTTCGAAAAAGTACGTTTTTCAGAAAATTCAAAATGGCGGAAAAATTTTCATGACGGAAAATGACGTCATAGGGTGCATTCGATTCGTCTTGACCCAAGGAATCAGAGGAAAAAGAATTTTGTTTCTAGCCCTTACGGTTCAAAAGTTATTAACATAAACATAAGTGCAACTTTGGACAGCTGGTGGCGCTAGAGGGATTGAGTTAGAGACTCCAAATTTGCTATGGACATAGCTCAGACTGTCCTCTAACTGTGTGCCAAATTTCATAACTTTCCCGCAAGCGGTTCAATGGGCTGTCATAGACTTCAAGAGCGGAAGAAGAAGAAGAAGAATAATAAAAAATATAGCTGCAAGCAGCAATTATGGGGCCAAGCACAAAAACGGCACAAGAAACCAGCCAACACGGCTGGGAGCATCAGACCAACTGCAACAGTGAACAATTAAAGACGTATTAAGATCATTTTAGGCATAAGAGCTGAAAAATTATCAAAAATGAGGATTTACTGGTTCATAACTTTCGACCAATAGGTGGCGCTGTGTCCAAATTGTTGTGGTATGGTCAGAGTGAGGTGACAATGACACTTCCAAAGTTTGGTGTCAATATGTCAAAGCACTGAAGAGATACAGCTTCAAGAGTCATTTTTGAATCATGCCTCAAATTCTTTGCTCTGGTATACAAAAACGGTTTGACATATGGACTTGAAATCCATAACTTTTTGTCGGCATGGTCTGAAGATGACACGGTTCAATTTTGGTGAAAATCGGAGCAACGGTCTAGGAGGAGTTCGAAAAAGTAGGTTTTTAAAGAAAAACAATATGGCGGACAGGACGTTTAGCTGACTATGGCAAATTTCATATCTATGTTCTCAGCATAACCCAAGGAATCTACAGAGACCAGTTTCATTACAATTGGTTAATATAGACAAAAGTTATTAGCATTTTTGTAAATTTTGTTATAACTTTTGACCACGAGGTGGCGCTGGTCCGAAACTTCTCAGGCTCCTTCAGGGCATTGTCCTGATGACCCATACCAAATTTATGAATTTTGGTCAAACTCATCAGAAGTTATGAGCAAAATAACAATTTTTCATATCTCCACTCCAGTAGGTGGCGCTGCACCGAAACACTGTATAATGCCTCAGGTCATGCTTGTGATGACATGTACCAAGTTTGGTCTAAATATGTCAAAGCATTGTAGAGATACAGCTTCAAGGGTAATTTTTGCATCACATCTCAAATTCTTTGCTCCGGTATACGAAAACGGTTTGACTTATCGACTTGAAATCCATAACTTTTTGTCAGCATGGTCTGAAGATGACACGGTTCAATTTTGGTGAAAATTGGAGCAACGGTCTAGGAGGAGTTCGAAAAAGTAGGTTTTTGAAGAAAAACAATATGGCGGACAGGAAGTTTAGCTGACTATAGCAAATGTGATATCTATGTTCTCAGCATGACCCAAGGAATCTACTGAGACCAGTTTCATTACAATTGGTGAATACAGTCAAAAGTTATTAGCATTTTTGTAAATTTTATTATAACTTTTGACCACAAGGTGGCGCTGTGCCGAAACTTCTCAGGCTCCTTCAGGGCATTGTGCTGATGACCCATACCAAGTTTTGTAAAGATACGTTAATGCGTTCGTAAAATACAGCATTTTAGCACAAAATTCAAAATGGCCGACGGCCAAAATGGCCGAATTGGGAAAATTGGATATCATTCGACTCGGCATGATTCCCCGAATCCAACGAGACCAAATTTATGATTTTTGGACAAACCCATCAGAAGTTATGAGCAAAAATACCCATTTTTCATATCTCCGCACCAGTAGGTGGCGCTGCGCCGAAACACTGCATGGTACCTCAGGTCATGCTTGTGATGACATGTACCAAGTTTGGTCTGAATACGATAAAGCGTTGCGGAGATACAGCCTTACTTCTGTTTTCGCAAGCACTACGTACAATTCGTTCGTGAGTTTTTTCGAAAACGGTTTGAGGAATCAACTTGAATTCCATAACTTTTTGTCAGCATGGTCTGAAGATGATCTGATTCAATTTTCATGAAAATCGGAGTAACGGCCTAGGAGGAGTTCGAAAAAGTACGTTTTTCAGAAAATTCAAAATGGCGGAAAAATTTTCATGACGGAAAATGACGTCATAGGGTGCGATCGATTCGTCTTGACCCAAGGAATCAGAGGAAAAAAGAATTTTGTTTCTAGCCCTTACGGTTCAAAAGTTATTAACATAAACATAAGTGCAACTTTGGACAGCTGGTGGCGCTAGAGGGATTGAGTTAGAGACTCCAAATTGGCTATGGACATAGATCAGACTGTCCTCTAACTGTGTGCCAAATTTCATAACTTTCCCGCAAACGGTTCTATGGTCTGCCATAGACTTCAAGAGCGGAAGAAGAAGAAGAAGAAGAAGAAGAAGAAGAATAAAATATAGCTGCAAGCAGCAATTACGGGGCCAAGCACAAAAACGGCAGAAGAAGCCAGCCAACATGGCTGGGAGCATCAGATCAACAGCAGCAGTGAGCAATTAGAAAAAAAAGTTATTAGCATTTTTGTCAATTTTGTTATAACTTTTGACCACAAGGTGGCGCTGGTCCGAAACTTCTCAGGCTCCTTCAGGGCATTGTCCTGATGACCCATACCAAATTTATGAATTTTGGTCAAACCCATCAGAAGTTATAAGCAAAAATAGCCATTATTCATATCTCCACTCCAGTAGGTGGCGCTGCGCCGAAACACTGTATGATGCCTCAGGTCATGCTTGTGATGACACGTACCAAGTTTGGTCTGAATATGATAAAGCATTGCAGAGATACAGCTTCAAGAGTCATTTTTGCATCATATCTCAAATGTTTTGCTCTGGTATACGAAAACGGTTTGACTTATCAACTTGAAATCCATAACTTTTTGTCGGCATGGTCTGAAGATGATACGGTTCAATTTTGGTGAAAATCGGAGCAACGGTCTAGGAGGAGTTCGAAAAAGTAGGTTTTTAAAGTAAAACAATATGGCGGACAGGAATTTCAGCTGACTATGGCAAATTTGATATCTTTGTTCTCAGCATGACCCAAGGAATCTACTGAGACCAGTTTCATTACAATTGGTTAATATAGACAAAAGTTATTAGCATTTTTGTAAATTTTGTTATAACTTTTGACCACAAGGTGGTGCTGGTCCGAAACTTCTCAGGCTCCTTCAGGGCATTGTCCTGATGAACCATACCAAATTTATGAATTTTGGTCAAACCCATCAGAAGTTATAAGCAAAAACAGCCATTTTTCATATCTCCACTCCAGTAGGTGGCGCTGTGCTGAAACATTGTATGATGCCTCAGGTCATGCTTGTGATGACACATACCAAGTTTGGTCTGAATATGATAAAGCATAGCAGAGATACAGCTTCAAGAGTCATTTTTGCATCATGCCTCAAATTCGTTGCTCTGGTATGCGAAAACGGTTTGACTTATCGACTTGAAATCCATAACTTTTTGTCAGCATGGTCTGAAGATGATACGGTTCGATTTTGGTGAAAATCGGAGCAACGGTCTAGGAGGAGTTCGAAAAAGTAGGTTTTTAAAGAAAAACAATACGGCGGACAGGAAGTTCAGCTGACTATGGAAAGTTTGATATCTATGTTCTCAGCATGACCCAAGGAATCTACTGAAAACAGTTTCATTACAATCGGTTAATATACTCAAAAGTTATTAGCATTCCTGTAAATTTTGTTATAACTTTTGACCACAAGGTGGCGCAGTGCTGAAACTTCTCAGGCTCCTTCAGGGTATTGTGCTGGGGACCCATACCGAGTTTCGTAACGATACGCTAATGCGTTCGTAAAATACAGCATTTTAGCACGAAATTCAAAATAGCCGACGGCCAAAATGTCCGATATGGGAAAATTGGATATCATTTGACTCGGCATGATACCCCGAATCCAACAAGACCAAATTTATGATTTTTGGACAAACCCATCAGAAGTTATAAGCAAAAATATCCATTTTTCATATCTCCGCACCAGTAGGTGGCGCTGAGCCGAAACACTGCATGGTGCCTCAGGTCATGCTTGTGAAGACATGTATCAAGTTTGGTCTGAATATGATAAAGTGTTGCAGAGATACAGCCTTACTTCTATTTTCGCAAGCGCTACGTACAATTCGTTCGTGTGTTTTTCGAAAACGGTTTGAGCAATCGACTTGAATTCCATAACTTTTTGTCACCATGGTCTGAAGATGATCTGGTTTAATTTTCATGAAAATCGGACTAACGGCCTAGGAGGAGTTCGAAAAAGTAGGTTTTTCAGAAAATTCAAAATGGCGGAAAAATTTTCATGACGGAAAATGACGTCATATGATGCAATCGATTCGTCTTGACCCAAGGAATCATAGGAAAAAAGAATTTTGTTTCTAGCCCTTATGGTTCAAAAGTTATTAGCATAAACATAAGTGCAACTTTGGACAGCTGGTGGCGCTAGAGGGATTGAGTTAGAGACTCCAAATTTGCTATGGACAAAGGTCATTCTGTCCTCTAACTGTGTGCCAAATTTCACAACTTTCCCGCAAGCGGTTCTATGGGCTGCCATAGACTTCAAGAGCGGAAGAAGAAGAAGAAGAATAATAAGCGTACGGAACGCCAACAATAACAATAGGTGCCTAAGCACCTTCGGTGCTTGGCCCCTAAATATAGCTGCAAGCAGCAATTACGGGGCCAAGCACAAAAACAGCACAAGAAGCCAGCCAACATGGCTGTGAGCATCAGACCAACAGCAGCAGTGAGCAATTAAAGACCTATTAAGATCATTTTAGGTAAAAGAGCTGAAAAATGATCAAAAATGAGGATTTACTGTTTCATCACTTTCGACCAATAGGTGGCGCTGTGACCAAATTAATGTGGTATGGTCACAGTGAGGTGATAATGAAACTTGCAAAGTTTGGTGTCAATATGTCAAAGCATTGCAGAGATACAGCTTCAACAGTCGTTTTTGCATCATGCCTCAAATTCGTTGCTCCGGTGTACGAAAACGGTTTGACATATCTACATACCTAGGAGGAGTTCGAAAAAGTATCATTTTAGGCAAAAGAGCTGAAAAATGATCAAAAATGAGGATTTACTGGTTCATCCCTTTCGACCAATAGGTGGCGCTGTGACCAAATTAATGTGATATGGTCAGAATGAGGTGACAATGACACTTGCAAAGTTTGGTGTCAATATGTCAAAGCATTGCAGAGATACAGCTTCAAGAGTCGTTTTTACATCATGCCTCAGATTTGTTGCTCCGGTGTACGAAAACAGTTTGACATATCGACTTGAAATCCATAACTTTTTGTCTGCATGGTCTGAAAATGATACGGTTCGATTTTGGTGAAAATCGGAGCAACGGTCTAGGAGGAGTTCGAAAAAGTATGTTTTTAAAGAAAAACAATATGGTGGACAGGAAGTTCAGCCGACTATAGCAAATTTGATATCCGTGTTCTCGGCATGACCCAAGGAATCTACTGAGACCAGTTTCATTACAATTGATTAATATATTCAAACGTTATTAACATTTTTGTAAATTTCATAATAACTTTTGACCACAAGGTGGCGCTATTCCGAAACTTTTCAGGCTCCTTCAGGGCATTGTGCTGATGACCCATACCAAGTTTCGTAAAGATACGCTAATGCGTTCGTAAAATACAGCAGTTTAGCACAAAATTCAAAATGGCCGACGGCCAAAATGTCCAATATGGGAAAATTGGATATAATTCAACTCAGCATGATGCCCCGAATCCAACGAGACCAAATTTATGATTTTTGGACAAACCTATCAAAAGTTATAAGCAAAAATTTTTCATATCTCCGCACCAGTAGGTGGCGCTGCTCCGAAACACTGCATGGTACCTCAGGTCATGCTTGTGATGCCATGTACCAAGTTTGGTCTGAATACGATAAAGCATTGTGGAAATACAGCCTTACTTCTGTTTTCGCAAGCACTACGTACAATTCGTTTGCGAGTTTTTCGAAAACGGTTTGAGGAATCGACTTGAATTCCATAACTTTTTGTCAGCATGGTCTGAAGATGATCTGATTCAATTTTCATGAAAATCGGAGTAACGGCCTAGGAGGAGTTCGAAAAAGTACATTTTTCAGAAAATTCAAAATGGCGGAAAAATTTTCATGACGGAAAATGATGTCATAGGGTGCAATCGATTCGTCTTGACCCAAGGAATCAGAGGAAAAAAGAATTTTGTTTCTAAAAGTTCTAAAGGTTTCTAAAGGTTCAAAAGTTATTTGCATAAACATAAGTGCAACTTTGGACAGCTGGTGGCGCTAGAGGGATTGAGTTAGAGACTCCAAATTTGCTATGGACAAAGGTCAGACTGTCCTCTAACTGTGTGCCAAATTTCACAACTTTCCCGCAAGCGGTTCTATGGGCTGCCATAGACTTCAAGAGCGGAAGAAGAAGAAGAAGAAGAAGAAGAAGAAGAAGAAGAAGAAGAAGAAGAAGAAGAAAAAATAAATAAAAAAAAAAGAACGCCAACAATAACAATAGGTGCCTCCGCACCTACGGTGCTTGGCCCCTAATAATAATAAGAAAACTAACGGAAACAATAGGTGCCTCCGCACCTTCGGTGCTTGGCCCCTAATAATAATAATAAGAAAACTAACGGAAACAATAGGTGCCTCCGCACCTTCGGTGCTTGGCCCCTAATAATAATAAGAAAACTAACGGAAACAATAGGTGCCTCCGCACCTTCAGTGCTTGGCCCCTAATAAGAAAACTAACAATAACAATAGGTGCCTAAGCACCTTCGGTGCTTGGCCCCTAATAATAAGAAAACTAACAATAACAATAGGTGCCTAAGCACCTTCGGTGCTTGGCCCCTAATAATAATAACATGAAGTTTAAAAATAATAACACTAGAATACCAAGGTTTTTTGAATATAAAAATTTGCAGGAGGCCTTGGAGTAAATAAGGATGAGAACCACATCTTTAGATTGTATCACCAGTATATGATTTCTAATTTGCCTTAGATTTTGAATGGATGATATCAGTAGATAACAATCTTTAAATTATTTGTTTACTGTGGAATAAAGTTATTCACCTTATTAGTTTCAGAGAAACAACAGTTTATCTTTCCATATGATAACTTCACCTCTTCCATAGCAAGACTTAATGACATTTTATGCATCTGATGCACTATTTCTTTACATTCATTTAGTAGTTGTGTTAGTTACTTGTTTATATTTTTGTTAATAAAGGATATTTTATCACAATTGTGACTTCCTTGTGCTGATAACATGGTAACAAGCTCTACCAGTTATCTGATATCTCACAAATAGTTCAGAGTGGTCAGCTGACATTTTTTTTTATTCAACATTTCCTCCTCGATTGTTTTTTACAGTCCTCACTGGTGATAAAACAAGGACACAGCGATGTATTATCAGCTCAAATCCCAATGCATTTGGCTTTATCAGTCAATCTCAAATGTGTGTTTGTGCATTTGAATAATGGAGTTTAGTTGTGGATTTTCAGAGAGAGCATTAGCATGTGTTTTTGACCTCTGTTCTCCTGGCGTGCCCAAAAGTCTTGAACTGTTTTGTTGATGTCACAATTCTCTTCCCGCAGTTCCCTCTGCCACTGCCTCAACTCTTGCACATCTGGATGCACACGCACCTGAAGATAAATATGTTGGCATAATTCAGTATTCAGGGATATTATTATTCAAAAGATATGATTACTCAAAACAGGGATATGATTACTCAAAACAGATGTGGCCATTGAGAATGTGCATCAAAGGAAAAGGGATCTTGCAAGATCAAGCAGTACCACACAGAAAGACAAGGGATGATCTGGCACAGCAAAGACATGATCAGCAGGGGACAGTCATGTCACATACTGAATGATCTGCTTGGCCAGCGGATGTGAATCTTTCTCAGAACTGCATTAAGAGTGGCAGAGCACATTAAGCATGGGTGAACCATATGCAAGTTTATTGTGCACAAATGCTGGTAAAACTCACGATTCAGTTATTAATTGTATTTTACATGTTGGTCGTGCACATTTTACGTCAAGGTTTTTCTCCCCCTCAGAAATCTCGGTCTGTCGTGGAAGACAGACAAAGTGAAGAATCCATAATCGAAAACCACCAAAAACACCAAATATGAGGTCAAAGGAAATGGGTTTCCAGAAACAGCAACTACTTTACTTTAAATAATTTACTTTAAATAATTTTATCATTAGAAGGTGTTCTTTCTGGCACTAGAAGAGGAGAATCATCAGGGCTGGACTGGAGCTGAAATTCGGCCTGCTTTGCCGATTGGCTTAACATCTAGTGGCTTGACTTATTTCTGACTGGGCTTGCGAATGTGTCCCTGCCATACCCTTAGGTTTGATTAACTATTGACCTAAACCTGCTATGTGCCTGAGCCAATATGGCTCAAACTTATCCAATTAGAATGCACATTTTTTGTTTAGTGTTTTGAAATAAAAAAGAATGTTCACTTTTTTTAAGTGGTTGAATTTCAGAGGAACTGTGATAACATACTGCTTTTTTGTATGAGGGATCATACAAAATGCATATCATTTTTCATTTAGTACTGTCCTGAATAAGATATTTTACATAAACGATGTTTACATAAAGTCCACAAGACAAAAAATATAGCTGAATTTATAAATATGACCCCACTCCAAAGTTGCATTCAAGGGTTAGTGTGGCAGGGAGGGCGTGGTTCAGTGAAGTCTGCAGCAGGAGAGAGAGTCGGGAGACGCTTGGTAAGTGAGTGGGTTAATTGTAAATCACGAACACCTGTTTCTAATTCCAGTAATTGGCACGGAGACAGGATAAAACACCAGGAGAAGCAGGAGTGTGTGTGAGAGAGAGAGAGAGAGAGAGAGAGAGAGAGAGAGAGAGAGAGAGAGAGAGAGAGAGAGAGAGAGAGAGAGAGAGAGAGAGAGAGAGAGAGAGAGAGAGAGAGAGAGAGAGAGAGAGAGAGAGAGAGAGAGAGAGAGAGAGAGAGAGAGAGAGTGTGAATTAACGTTAATTAATGAGTGAGAGATTACCGTGGTTACGATGGCAGTTGGCAGCAAAAATATCAGCTCCTGATATCAGCATAATTTTGCCAGAGAATGTATGATTTTTATGACTCAAACTGTAATTAATTAATTGGATACCTAATTGTGAACAATAGAGGCAGAAGATTTTAAAGGTAAGACCTCTAAAAAGATTTATTTTTCTGTCATCACCTAAAACTGGATATAAACTCAACATATCAAGCTAACTGCTAGCCAAGCTAACATTCCGTGGCAGTTAATTCAGTTGAGAACAACATGGGCCTACCTAAAGCAGAGGCATTTTTCAAAAATGAAGAGGAGTTGGAGGTAATATATCCAACAGAAGTTAAATCTGCCAAAGATAAGAAAAAGATGAAAGAAATTATCCTGAGAGAGAATCCAGAGATACTGCTGTCTGACTACACTGGACCAGAAGACAACAGAGTCCGGTGTAACCTGCTCTTCTTCACTGAACACCCATCAGTCTGGCACACCATCCTCTGCTCTGCCATGACATGCAGAAGAAAAGGAGGCATCAGCAATGGCAGACAACTCACTCTAGAAGGAGAAAATGACACAAAGCTGACTGTGAACCTTTATCATAATGGTACAGTCATGGCCCAGGGACCAGAAACCAGCCTTAATGAATTCCAGAAGAACTTTAAAAACCTTAAACTGGAAGTTCAGAAGATTAAGAAAGATCCTGAAGTAAAGAGAAACACAGAGGATGGACTCTGCAACACAATAGGTACCAACATAAACCCCAGTTCAAGAACTCCTATAACAGACAGACACATCAGCACTCCTGCATCTCCCAAGATAAAGGCCTTGAAAGACAACATCGCTGAGCTGGAGCAGGACTTCTTCCTGTTTAAAGAGGAAACTACCAACAACCTCCACCAGCTCCTGAACCTGAACAGCCACCACAGCATTCAACAACTTCAGAAGATAGCTAGAGTCTGCGCTCCAATGCCGAATGTCCACATAGCCGACCATCAGCGCATCACCCACAAGCATCTGTACGACCACATCCACATCCATCAAGAGGGCATGAGACTGTTTGCAAAAACCATCAAGGAGTCAGCCCTGAAAAGCCCCCAGAAAACACATCCTGACCGCGAAGAGAGGGTCAGTCAGACAGACAGCTACGCCGCTGTAGTGGCCGGACGAGGTAGAACAGACACCAGTGACCTGGTCCAGATAAAACACATGCTAAAAATGATATGTGACAACCTGTTAGCTTAAGGAATCACAGTATGTCTGTAGTCAAGTATGATCATTATTTCTTAATGATTTCATTATTTCTTTTTATTAGTTTATTTTTAAATGTAACATTTGTAAAATTAATTCACTCACTATATTTCTATATACCTTTTATATTACTTTTTTAATTGATTAATCTATATTTTAAAACATGATTTGGTCATAAATTCATACATTGTTCCGGTAAATACAATATTTTTCAATGTCATCATTTAAAATAACATGTTATAATATTCAAGGGATGTTCTCTTCAGCTTTTGGAGAGAAAATGACTAACCCTGATTTTGTCAATACTGTATATAGTTCAGATATAATTATTTTACTTGAGACATGGAGTCGTTTAGACTCCAAAACCCGCACTCCTTTAAACTACAGAGAGCTACGAATACCCTCAATCAAAAAGCCTAATGTTAAAAATGGAAGAGATTCAGGAGGAATCATAGTTTGGTTCAAAGACCATCTGTGGCATTATATTCAACCTGTGAAAAAAGGGAAAACACATATTTGGATAAAACTTAAAAAAGAGCTTTTGTGTTTAGACGAGGACCTGTACCTGTGTGCCACATATATCCCCCCATATAAGTCACCTTATTATAATGATGACATCTTCTCAACCCTACAGTCAGAGATCATTTACTTTCAGTCTCTAGGATCAGTCCTGTTAATGGGGGATCTGAATGCTAGAACGGGGAAGGAAGTGGACTACATCAGCTCTGATGGAGACAAATATATAAACGGTCCACTTAATCATCAACAAAAACGATATACTAAAACACGTCAGAATTATGACAACACAATAAACAGACATGGAAAACAAGTCCTGCAACTCTGCAAAAGCCTGGGTCTTTATATAGTTAACGGCAGAACAAAGGGTGATTCTCTGGGTCGATTTACCTACTGCTCACATTTAGGCAGCAGCATGGTAGATTACACCATCACAGATATAGACCAAAATAAAATCAATTATTTCACAGTGATGCCACAGCTACCGTTATCAGACCACAGTCACACGGTCCTCAGTCTGAACAGGTCAGTGAATCTTCTGCCATCTTCAGATCAGAAGGTTAAACTGTATCCACTCCCCCCAAATTTATATGGAGTAAAGACAGTCCTGTCCAGTATGAAGCTGCGCTCCAAAGCACTAATGTTCAGAACATGATAGACTCATTTCTATTGACTTCTTTTAGTGAAGAGAAGACGACAACCAATTTAGCAACTGAACAGTTAACAAAAATCTTCTCTACAGTGGCCAAAAAAGCCCTGAGAAAAAGAAAGAATTATAGAAGCAAAAAAGAAATGGCTAATGCTGGTTGGTTTGATAAAGAATGCCAAAAAGTAAGAAAAGAATTACGTTCATTATCAAACAAAAAACACAGAGACCCAGCAAACCAACAAATACGAGCCACATATCAAGAAACCCTTAAAATGTACAAGTCATTATTAATACAGAAAAAAGCTGATCACACGAAAATAAAACTAAACAAGATTGAGGAGGCAGTAGATCAAAATTGTTTTTGGGAATTATGGAACAATTTAGACAAATCCAAAAAAGCCAAACACCTTCCCATCTATGACCCTAAAATCTGGACCGAACATTTTGGAAATCTTTATTCACCAAACCAACCAACCCTTAGCCAAAAACATCTGACCTCCCAACTACATAACCTGGAACGCACTATAAAAGACCAGCTAAATAATTTAGACCAGCCCATAGCATTAAATGAACTGACAGACAAGATGAAATCCCTAAAAAACAAAAAATCCTGTGGCGTGGATGGAATATCTAATGAGATGCTGAAACACAACAGCCCCAAACTGAAAGATGCCATTCTAAAATTGTTCAACCTGTTATTAAAATCAGGAAAATTTCCTGAAATATGGAAAGAAAATTTGATAACTCCAATTTTTAAACAAGGTGAGAAGTACGACCCAAATAATTACAGAGGCATCACAGTGAGCAGTAACCTCGGAAAACTATTCTGTTCCATTATTAATGACAGATTAGTTCAGTTCATTCAAGAACACAAAATTTTAAAGAATTGTCAAATTGGATTTATGCCCAATCAGAGAACATCAAATCACATTTACACACTTCACACACTAATTCAAAAATATGTTCATCAAAAAAAACAAGGAAAAATATTCGGCTGCTTCATTGATTTTAAAAAAGCCTTTGATTCTGTATGGCATGATGGGCTTTTTCTAAAACTTATCCAAAGTGGAATAGGAGGAAGGACATATGATATCATAAAGGACATTTACAACGGGAACAAATGCTGTGTCAAGATCAATGACAAACGAACTGATTATTTCAGTCAAAATAAAGGGGTCCGTCAAGGCTGCAGCCTCAGCCCGACTCTCTTTAATATATATATCAATGAGTTGGCATCAGCACTTGAGAAGTCCTCCTGTCCTGGTCTGACCCTCGAGGGCAGAGAAATCAAATGCCTCCTGTACGCCGACGACCTTCTGCTGCTGTCACCTCATGAAGAAGGACTGCATGAAAGCCTCTCAATTCTAGAGCAGTACAGTAGCGACTGGGCCTTACCAATTAACATGGACAAATCCAAAATCATGATCTTCCAAAAAAACCTCGCCTTACTGACAAAAAATATAATTTTACAATCGGGGGAACACTTCTCAATCATGTCACATATTATAATTATTTGGGTCTCACAATCTCAGCTTCTGGACAATTTGAAATGGCAATGAAAGATCTGACCGATAAGGCACGCAGGGCTTATTACAATATAAGAAAATCATTGTTCAAATTCAACCCACCCATAAAACTGTGGATGAAAATTTTTGATGCCATCATCAAGCCCATTCTTTTGTACGGCTGTGAAATCTGGGGCCCCAAATTTAAATTAAACTATGAATCGTGGGACAAAAATCCTATTGAAATTTTCCACCTCGAATTCTGCAAAAATATCCTGGGTCTCCACAGAAATGCCCCTAGTCTGGGTTGCAGGGCAGAACTGGGCAGATTCCCTCTCTTATCTGAAATCCAGAAGAGAGCAGCGAAGTTCTGGTTTCATCTGTCAGACTCACAGGCAGATGCCTACCATCACTGTGCTCTTTCATACAGGGCAGGACACCCAGAGAATGACCCCTTGCACTATTTAGTAGAAACACACCAACTAAATTCAAAAATTCAAACTCTCAAAAATTAAAGAAATAGGTCAAAGAACCCAGGAAAAATACACCCATGATTGGCAGATCAAAGCAGCACAAAAAAACAAATTAAAATACTTTCACAAAATAAAGACAGAGTATCAATTGGCACCTTACTTAATAAAAATTAAAGAATATCGTCAGAGAAAGCTCCTGGCGAAGTATCGTCTGAGCGACCACAGCCTGTACATAGAGACGGGCCGACACAAACAGAGCTGGAGAGCCAGAGAACTCAGACTCTGTTCAAACTGCTCCGATGGAGTCGTGGAAGATGAACTACATTTCCTTACACAGTGCAGCAAATATAATAATATTAGAGAAACATATTTCACCCAAATTGGTCAAATTCTACCTGAATTCCAACAAGCAAGCCACATTGAGAAACTTTGTTATATTTTAGGAGAGAAAGAGAAGTGTGTCCACCTGGCAGCAGAGTATGTGTCCTCCTGTCATATTATGAGGGACAAAGAATAAACCCTCTCCTTTCATTTTTTTTCTTTCTTTTTCTTTTCAATCTCATTACTGCTCTCTGTATTTATTTACCATGTTTTTTGTTTTTTGTTTTTTGTTTTTTTTAACCACTTGTTAAATTATATGATAACATATACAATATAGCCATGCATGTATATATATTTCTTTTTTCTCTTCTTCCTTTTATTTTATTTAATTATCAGTCTATACCTGTATAACCTATTACATGTTTATTGCTTTGGCAACATTGTATCATAACACAGTCATGCCAATAAAGCCCAATTGAATTGAAAAAATTGAATTGAATTGAATTGAGAGAGAGAGAGAGAGAGAGAGAGAGAGAGACAGAGAGAATTTTGAATTTTAATACACCTTTATTAAACCAAAAAAGGTTTCACAATATTACAAAATCACAAAGCAAAAAATAAATAAATAAATAATAATTAAAAAACAAATCAATCAAAAAGCAAGCATTAATTCTTCAACATCATCAACTGTACAAAGGACCTCATTTATCCCCCAAATGTACATAAAAGACTCCACACATTTAATCATTTTATAATAGGCATGCTCTATTCTAAGCCGAGCTGCGACCAAGCCTTTAAAAATCTTCAACACATCCAGAGGACCCTGTCCAGACAACTTATTTTTTCTTGATTTCCAGATAGCAAGTTTTGCTATACCAGACAAAAAATTCAATAAAATCAACTGACTTTTCCTTTTTTCTGTATACTTTGGACCATATATAAACATTTCAAAAGAGAAAGCTTCACCAATTTCAGTAAACCATTGAGATAAAAATGAAAACAATTCATTTAGCCGAGTACACTGTACAAATAAATGAAAAACTGTTTCAGCCTCTGTACAGAAGGGACAACCCACCCCAACAGAAGGATCAATGTGCACCACGTATCTGTTTGTGGCTATCGCCCCATGTACAATCCTCCACTGAAGGTCACCTGTTCTTTTATCAATTGGGCATTTGTATAAGGACCGCCAGCAGCCTCTAGGGGAAGAAACAACTCCAAAAAATTCAGTCCATTTTGTTGAAGTCAGTCCACTCAAAAAATTAGCATTAGATGCTTTTACACAGGAGATATATAGGGCTTTTTTTCCTACTTCTTCAAAAATTCCAAGCTGAGGGGTTTTAAAAGACAAAAGACTCTTTCCATCATCTTGCCAATCTCCCACAGCAATAGTTACATTAAGAGAGGGGAAAACATAAGGAATCCCTTTTCTCCATTGATCAACTGCTATGGAGTCATTTGTCAAAGTCTTATGTTCCCCATGCAAAGACGTTAAAATTTCAGTAGTAGCTTGTTCCAGCAGACGCAAGGATCTCACCCCAGTCCTTTCACTCAGTTCCTCTGTGCTTGTATTTAAAAGATGCCCCAACTTTGTACATCCAGCAGCCGTAAAACATGCACGCAGACTGATACCAGACATAAGTCTTGAAGGTAGAAAATTGTTCAGAAAAAGTGGCTCTTCAAAAAGCCATAATCCATAATTTGTGTCTGATGAACGTGAAATGGTAAAAACCTTCCATGCCTCCATGACTGATTTATAAAACAACGTAAGACTCGCCCGATCTTCATTCTGAAGCTCCATCAAGAACAAATGTTTGTCCAGTCCCATACCTCTGACCCGCCTGAGAAGAGCAGAAGCTGTCTTTAGCCATGATACATCTGTATGATACAACAGTCTTTGAGCTGCTTGTAGCCGGAAAGCCATAATTCGGGCTCTTATGTCTATCAACCCTTGACCTCCTTCTTGAACAGGAAGGTATAAAGCAGCAGCACGTATCCAATGTTGTCCAGACCAAAAAAAAGTCACAAGTTTCCTTTGAATTTCTTCAATAATTCCAGCAGGTGGTTGTAACACACATACTTTGTGCCACAAGGTAGAAGCGACTAAATTATTAGTCACTAAAATCCTCCCCCTATAGGACAACTGAGGTAGCAACCATTTCCATTTAGACAACTTGCTGCACACTTTCTCCACTATACCCTCCCAATTTTTCTTTTGAAAATCATTTGACCCCAAAAAAACTCCTAACAATTTAAGTCCCTCCTTACCCCACTTAAGGTCCCCAGGTAATTTTGGGAGATTCTCAGATTCCCCTTTACCAGCCCAAAAAGCTTCACTCTTAGCCCAGTTCACTTTAGCTGATGAAACTTCCTCATAAAGACTGAGTACCTCAGATAAACACTTAATATCTTGAGTGTGATTCACAAAGACTGTAATGTCATCAGCATAAGCAGAGAGAGAAATGTTTGAGTCTAAAGAAAGACCAGGCACTTTAAAACCTGACAGTCCTTCTCTAAGTTTAAAAAGCAATGGCTCAATTGCTAAACTATATAGCTGACCAGACAATGGGCAGCCTTGTCTAATACCCCTTAAAATAGGAATTGGCCGACTCAAAGTGCCCCCTATCTTAACCATACATGATGCACCGTTATATAATAACTGTATCAAATTTAAAAAAGTTTCACCAAAACCAAAAACCTTCAATACATTAAAAAGATAATTGTGATCAACACGATCAAAAGCCTTCTCTTGATCCAGAGCAATTAGTCCAACATCCACATTAAAACCATTGCAAATATCTATAATGTCTCGTACTAAAAACAAATTGTCCATAATAAACCTCTTTGGAATACAATATGATTGATCCTTATGTACAACCAAACCCAAATAATTTTTTAATCTATTTGCCATACATTTTGAAAATATTTTATATTCTGTTGTAAGAAGAGCAACAGGACGCCAATTCTTCAATAAGGCTAAATCTCCTTTTTTTGGCAATAATGATAAAACAGCATACTGACAGGTAGTAGGTAAAACACCCTCTTTTATAGATTCACATAAAACATCAAAATAATCATGTCCAATGCAATTCCAAAACTTCTTATAAAAGTCTGCTGGCAGTCCATCTATTCCAGGGGATCTTCCTGAACTAAGTTGTCCCACAGCAGCAGTAATTTCCTTAAATGTTATATTAGCATCCAAAACAGTTTTAGATTCAGAGTCCAGCTGAGGAAGACCTTGAAGAAGTTGTGTCATCAATTCATCATTTTCACAGTTTTCTGCAGCATAAAGATTTGAATAAAAATCCACAGCATGTTTTCTCATTTCTATAGTCTTATATGTTATCCTCCCATCAGGGAGTTTAAGACATGGCATTTGTTTTTGTTGAGCCACCTTATATTCCAAGTTAAAAAAAAAAGAAGTTGGTGCATCCATCTCTGCTAAAGACATGAAACGGGACCTTATCAAAGCTCCCTTTACTTTTTCATTTAGGACCAGACTTAGCTCTCCTCTTTTCTTTCGTAAATCTTCATACAGTACAGAATTGTGCGCATCAACAAGCTGCAATTCCATCAACTGAATTTGCTTTTCAAGTGATTCAATCACATTCTTTATTCTACTACTACAGTTGGCTGAATACTGCTGACAAAAGGTTTTAATTTGAGTCTTACCTACATCCCACCACTGTTTCAAGTTTTCAAAAGAACTTTTTTTTTTTTTCCAATTTTCCCAAAAGAAAACAAAATTATCACAAAAAACAGCATCCTGAAGCAATTTAACATTAAAATGCCAAAAAACAGACTTTCTAGGAACATCTGACATGGTCATTGTCATAATAATTAAATGATGATCAGAAAAGCCTACAGGACAAATGCAACATTCAATTACTCTACTACTGAAATATTTAGACACATAAAATCTATCTAGTCTGGCAGCACTAACTCTATTATTAAAAGTCTTAATCCATGTATACTGTCTATCATCAGGGTGTTTTATTCTCCACATATCCAATAATTGGAATTCTTTTATAAGTTTTGTCAATGCACTTGAAGACTGTATATGAGGTTCTTCAGTATTACGATCTATAGTAAAATTTATTGTGCAGTTCCAGTCTCCACCAATAATAACACATCCTTCACTGGAAACCTTTTTTAGACTCTCATTGAGTATATTTAAAAAATGTAAGCGCTCCTGTCCCACTGTTGGCGCATAAATATTAATTAGAAAAACAAGCATTCCTTCAATCTTAGCTTTAACTACCAATAACCGACCCTTTACTGGTTCCTCTGTACTTATAATATCTACCCTTATGATTGGAGAGAAAAAGATTCCTACCCCTCTGCTTAAATTTGTACCATGACTAAGTATTTTATGTCCCTTCCACCACAAATTCCACTCAATTTCATTCTTTATATCACTATGAGTTTCTTGCAGGAAGACAATATCAAGTTTTTTTTGTTCAATTGTTTCATAGACTACAGCACGTTTTACACTATCCCTCCCACCATTAATATTTAAAGAGCCTATCCTCAAAACCTCCATACTCAAGATTAAGATGGAAAATAAAGAGTAAAGCATGATATGAAAGCAAGGAAAAGACACCATGTGATACATGATTATTTTAGATTTTAGATTTGTTCTTTTTTCTAGTCATTGCTTTGCCTTTTCTTATAGTGGTAAGATGCTTTTTCAGCCGAAAACGCTTCTTCTCACTAAGTTCCTCAACTCCAACAGTCCTCTGATAAAACATAACAGATTGAACAAATCTGTCTACATCAGAAAAGAAATCATTTATGTTAATTTGTTTACCGTACGTCTCATCCAGGAAACTATTGATTTCTTCAAGACTATACAAGGAATCTTTATTGAAACCTCCTGAAAAAACTGCCTGAGACACATTAAATGCAAGTCCCTGTGAACCACCATCATTTTCACACATAGAAACTTGTGACTCTGTATCATCCGATTGCTCCTCTTCCACATCCTCATCATTCAAGGCGCCTAAATACGATTTTTTTTCCATTCCATCATTTGCAATTTCCAACTGTTTAGTACCTTTAGCTACTTCATCAGTAACATCAGGAGTTAAATCCATTACGCAATTCTTTGGGCCTACATTAACTACATCGCCGTCAGTTTCAGTGTCAACAACCAGTAACGCATCATCTGAATTAACAGCACTCACCTCAACAAGTGGAACAACCTCGTCTTTGGATGCCGCAACCAGATCAACGTTATTATTTGCGACCCCATTCTCTGATCCTGCCGCGCTCTCCTCACCTGTTTTCTTGTGTGGACACGTAAGACGCTTGTGTCCGATGTCTCCACACTCGAAACATCTTATGCTGCCAGTAGTTGCATACACCATATACAACCTTCCTTCATGTTTCACACGGAAATTAATATCCAGTGTATTCTCAGGTGATTCTAGCACCATGTAAACATACCGTCTGAAAGACGCAACGTGCTTCAGAGCCGGATGTTTACATCCAAGCGTAACAGTTTTAAAGGGACTAACAATTTTCCCAAAACGCACTAACTCACGTTGCAAAACGTCATTAGATATAAAAGGCGGGATATTTGAAACTGTTACTTTCGTTGTCAAAGTATACAGCGGAGAGAGTTGCACAAACGCATCATTAACAGTAAGACCAGTTACAATTAAACGGTTGACAAGATTTTGTTCCTTCAAAAAAACAACAACAGCCTGATTCATGCGTGATGCCGATACAATATTCTCATGACCAATCTGATCACCAACTGCAATTAAAACATCCTCCACAGTAGAATTATCCTCAGGAACGCACCTGAAACCATTACGGAGTGATAATGGCGGCGTCTCATCAAGAGACGCCATTCTGCCAAACAAACACCAGTATTCAACTATTTTACAATTTCCTTTCTAAATCATGTATTTTCTAGACAGAAAAGCAAAAATAAATAAAGAAAAGCTAGATTTAGAAACTCTCACCACACCGCAGCTCTCACCACCACCACCACCACTCTCACCAACTCCCAGCATGCAACAGAGAGAGAGAGAGAGAGAGACTGCGAGACTGCTGACTGAGAAACACTGGGACTGAGCTGGAGAGCACTACTGGAGTGAAGCCCGTCTGTGGATGTGGATTGTTTATTGTGCGATGCACAGACTTTTGTTTGGACATCTTGTTATTGAAATAAAAACTCACTCAGCAGTCAAAGTCGACCCTGTCCTCTTCCTTCCCTACGAACTTGAACTTGTTACAGTTAGTTAACCCATATTTAAAATTCTGTCATTAATTACTCACCTTCGTGCCGTTTTATACCCATAAGACCTTCGTTGATCTTCAGAACACAAATTAAGATATTTTGGTTGAAATCCGATGACTCAGTGAGGCCTCCATAGCCAGCAATGACATTTCCTCTCTCAAGATCCATTAATGTACTAACAACATATTTAAATCAGTTCATGTGAGTACAGTGGTTCAATATTAATATTATAAAGTGACGAGAATATTTTTGGTGCACCAAAAAAAAACAAAATAATGACTTATTTAGTGAATCATGATGATTCTGATTGCGTGTCAAACCGCAAACTGCTGAAATCACGTGACTTTGGCACTCCGACACACTGATTCATTATGCTCCGAAGCTTCCTGAAGGTGTGTTTTGAAATCGGCCATCACTATATAATTCGTTATTTTGTTTTTTTGGCGCACCAAAAATATTCTCGTAGCTTTATAATATTAATATTGAACCACTGTACTCACATGAACTGATTTAAATGTTTTTAGTACATTAATGGATCTTGAGAGAGGAAATGTCATTGCTCCCTATGAAGGCCTCACGGAGCCATCAGATTTCAACAAAAATATCTCAATTTGCATTCCGAAGATTAACAAAGGTCTTACAGGTCTAGAACTGCATGAGGGTGAGTAATAAATGACAGAATTTTCATTTTTGGGTGAACTAACCCTTTAAGTTTTCACCCCTACAATGCATTAAGTTTCGTTAAAATAGTTTATTGCTAATTTGTTTAATTTTTTATTTTCTCGTTTACTTACTTATTTTTTTCAATTAATTTCAAAGACTAAAATTAGCTCTACCCCACCCCACATCTTCAGGCCCATTATAGGATGCATGAACACACGCACAGACACACACACACAAAGCAACAAGTCTATACTATATGATGATGTGTACATACTACCCCCCACCCCCCAATGTTGTGCAACATGCTAATTTAATGTTATGCTTTCTTTCCACTTCCAGGTATCAAAAATGAAAACAAACTAGCAAAATAAAGAAAACTGAAGAGCTGACTAAGAAGCAACATGAAAAGAAAAAAAGACAGTGGCAGGAAAGCTCAAAGCATTGTTAAAAAAGAAAGAAACAGCTTAAAGCTGTACTAGACACAACACCATCTAGTGAGGAAAGATGATTCACTTCAGCTTATTCAAGTTATTGAAGAAGCAAATGAAGTTCAAGAAAATCTTCAAGAAGCTGCCGCAAAAGAACAGCCATTCTTGTCTCAGCAGGTAAATGTCCCAGTAAAAAAAAAAAAAAAATCCAGTTTCCAATTTTGTCAAATCTATTTTAAAGGTTGACCGTACTTTCAAATGTAGAAGTCAACATTAAAAAGATGTAAATTTATAGTTAATTTAGTTGGAACAACTTATATTATTAAAATATTAAAAAGCAAGAACTTAAAATGTCAGGTTTTATGGTCAGGTGCAACTAATAGGCTGCTGAACATCAGCAGATTGATCACGGATGATGCTCCTGAATAACTTCTTTTTTTTTTTTTTTGTCAAAATATTCAGAGTTATGATGACATGATGTTTTTTTTATAATTGTGTTTTGTTTCAAGTCACTTAATAGTGAATAAGGTTATTTTCAGTTAAGTTTTCATTTCAGTAAGTGTAAATAACTGTATGGTGGTCTACACAAGGTAGAGTAACTAAGGAAGTTTCACATCATTTGTATTAATGTTAGATTACTGAACTTAAACATTATTTTTAAAGCCAAAACAACAGTTAAAAGTTAAAATAACTGTATAATTATAATTTTAATGTAATTAAGTTCAACTAACACAACATACACTATTCTCAAAAGTACTAAAGCTCTTTTTTTAGTTTTTGAGTTTCCAACTTGTATATATATATATATATATATATATATATATATATATATATATATATATATATATATATATATATATATATATATTTTGTTTTGTTTTTTTCCAAAAATGAGATACAGACACCAAGAGAAATAAAAACATCTACCCCAAAAGAATCACCCAAAACGAAGAAAAGAACAATAACATTATCAAAATTGAGGGCAAAGTTGCACAACACAGAAGAGAAGCTTCTGGACAGGACTTAAGAGACTTTAAACCTAAGGAAAAGACTGAGAAGACTTGAGAAGAGGGAGAGAAAGCAAAGCAGGGACTTATGAACATGGAAGGCAGAGAGGCCAAAAAAAAGCTAGAAAGAGAGATCAGAGAATATTACCCAACAGCCAAAGAAGATTAATGCGCAGAATTGTTAGCTTCTTTCACCAACATGAAGTTTCTACTGTAATTAATGGCAAATCTGGCAAAATTCGAAAAAAGGGCCAGATATTTCATAAGAGAGCCTTGACAAACAACATGGCAAATCTTCATACAAGATTTCAGACTGAGAATCCCAGGCACAAACTTTCTATGTCTCAGTTCTGTAAACTTAAGCCATTTTGGATCATCCACCGTAGATTAACAGACAGATAAACATGTGCTTGTAAAACACATGAAAATTTTGGCCTGAAGATAAAAAGCTAGGAATCGTAGCCACATCCTCTCCAAGGGACATTGTGCAGGCCAGTGTGTGTTGCGACAACGACATGTCCTGCATGTACAGGACATGCAGCAATTGCAAACATTTCCCACAACACAGGATCCTTCACTGAAAGAAAACATCATAGTATGGGAAGAGTGGGTTACAAAATCTGTACCAAAAAAGATACAGTTGGGCCCACTGAAGAGAAGGAAGTGAGGAAGTCTTTCCTTGAGAAGAGACATACCTCCATCGAAAAGCTTGTAGAACTGACACAGGACCACCTCTCAAACTTCTCAAGACACATATACAACATCAAGCATCAGTCTGAAAGACTGAGGAAATTGAGAGAGTCCTTTACTCAGAATGAAGTAGTAGTTCATGTTGACTACAGTGAGAACTACGCTTGTAAATACAGCAGAGAAATAAAAGAAACTCACTTTGGAGGTGGCAACCAGCAGGTTCTCCATATTGGAGTTATTTATCTCAGTGGGGGGAAGGTGAAGTCCTTTGCATCGCTTTCAGAGTGTCTTCAGCACAATGCCATAGCCACATGGGCTCACCTTGACCCGGTACCGAGGAGCATACCAAGAGGAGCATCCAAATGCAAGGGACATCCACTTTATTTCAGATGGGTCCACATCTCAATACCGGAACAAAACCAACTTTTATCTAGCCTCGACAGTGCCATTCATTAGAGGATTTAATCATGTAACATGGAACTTCACAGAAGCATCCCATGGAAAGGGTAGTGCTTTGAAAAACCTGGCTGACAGAATTGTGTCCTATGGTACCAGCATGCCAGATGCCAACACTCTTTTTGAGTAGCTAAATCTCAATTCATCTGTAAGGCTCTTTAAAATTACGGAGGAAGATGTCAAAACAAGTGCCGAAAATTAGTACCACCAGACCTGAAGACAGTACCTGGGACAATGAGAATACATCAGGTGAGTAAACATGTTGAACAACATCTTCAAACTCAAAGCAAATAGACTAAAGTAACTATACCTAAAAAGAGAAAATGTTGTTTTTATGTTGAGTTGCTGGATGAAACATCCTTAAAGTTGTAAATAAGAGATGGTTTAAAACTAAAGTAAACTGAGTACTAAAATGTAGTTAATTACTGTGTAAAGGTCATTGCACACTGAGTCTGAAATTTTTGTCCAAAATTTTCACACATTAAAAAAATAAATACGACCTCATGTTGTGTCAATGGAGTTTACACACTGCCTCCGAAACTTTCGTCTGTCATAAAAAAAAAAAAAATCAGATCAGGTTTGATTTTCTCCATTTTTGCATTCATAGCAAGCATTTTGATAGGAAAGGACCATGAAAAAAACCATGAAAAAAAAAAAATGCATACGATAATTTTGGACCCAGTGTGCAAGGACCTCAAAGGGTTACTCCACTCCAAAATGAAAATTTTGTCATTGATCACTTACCCCCATGTCGTTCCAAACCCGTAAAAGTTTTATTCGTCTTCGGATCACAAATTAAGATATTTTGGATGAAAACTGGGAGGCTTGTGACTGTCCCATTGACTATCAAGTAAATAACACTGTCAAAGCCCAGATGTATGAAGTATGAAAGACATCGTCAAAATAGTCCATCTGCCATCAGTGGTTCAATCTGAATTTTATGAAGCGACGAGAACACTTTTTGCGTGCAAAGAAAACAAAATATCGACTTTATCGCATGCGTACAGACCAAACATGCCAGACGAGCGTGCCTCAGATCATGCACGATGCATGCACCGTGACCTGCTAACGTAGAGGCCAGTGTACAGACAGAGAACCCGGAAGGTGCTGTGCGTGATCTGTACGCATGTGTCGTGGTCTGCTTGTGAACTCATGAACGAGCTTCCAGAAAGTGTCATGGAGGAGAAGAAAAAGTTTAATAGTGTCAATATTTTGTTTTCTTTGTGCACAAAAAGAGTTCTTGTCACTTCGTAAAATACAGATTGAACCACTGATGGCAGATGGACTATTTTGAGGATGTCTTTCATACTTTTCTGGGCCTTGACAGTGTTAATTACTTGGCAGTTAAGGGAACAGTTACAAGCCTCCCGGTTTTCATCCAAAATATCTTAAATTGTGTTCCGAAGACGAACAAAGCTTTTACGGGTTTGGAACGACATGGGGGTGAGTGATTAATGACAATTTTCATTTTGGGGTGGTATGAGTATGGTCGGAACTAAGCAGTTATATGGGTCCCTTGATGTAATTACCTACAGATTAAAAGATATGTTATTTATCTGTTATTTGATATTAGTATGTCCATATTTAATATCTTTAATATTTAATATATTTAAATCAAAATTACTGTTTGTTTCTCTTTAAGCTGATATCAACAAAAGCAGGCCTTATCTACACCAGAGAAGTGTCCTGCTCTTGTGATTTTGCCTGTGGATGTTTCAGTCCAAAAGAGTTTGACTTCCGAGACAATGTGGAGCCAGAAAAGGAGAACACCGAGTCAGTTTTGGAAGCAGGAAAGTGGGTCCTTGTACAATATGATGGAGAACAGTTCCCTGGCACAATCACACAGCTATGAAGAAGTATTTGGTGCTATGGATATTTGTTGTCGTTGATGAAAAATCCTTACATTTAAGGATTAATATTACAGTATTATTAATAACAGTATTATTTGTTTATTTATTTTTACTCTCTAGATTGTAGATGATCAGTATGAAGTTGACACAATGAGTTGTGCTTGACCGAACAAATTTTTCATTCCATCCATAAGATTTGAGGAAGAAAAAGTGTGGTACTACTTTGATGACATAAAAGCAATCATTCCAGAGCCACAACCTGCCACATCCTCAGCTCAACACTTCTGTGTGTTGCCTGAGATCTGGGCAAAGTACACAAACAAACATGTGTAAAACACTCAATTGGTAAAGATGGTAGCAAAAGATGTTGGGGTGGTCATAGAACCACACCATAAAATGTTCGTTTGCAAGCTACCTCCAAGATGATCCCAATACAGTAAACCAGAGTGTCATTTAACCTCCTGAAGTATAGTTAACTGATTTTCTTCTATTAAATTTTCCTGTTTGCACCACAGCCAATTAATTAAATACCTTGCCAATATAATTAACTCATAGTAGTTTTGAAACAACCACTAATCTACATTGAAAGAAAAATCTTTTAGGCACACGCTGATATGTTGCCCTGTTTATTCCTGTTCTAATGTTTTTCTTTAATATATATATATATATTTTTTTTTTGGCGTATGTATTTTTCAAACACTACACAATAAAACTGTTTTGAACTTGAATGCATGATTGTGCAAATATTATCTGTTTTTTCTACTTTAAAATTAGTTTTTAACAAAATCTCAGACTAGTATACATATTATCATTACCGAAATAATTAACCTAATTTCCGAAACCTATGTATCATTACCGCAACAGATGTTCATTAAATGTTAATTGAATTAATGTAAACATAGTTCTTTGATTTTAAATGTATGTGCAGAATCTACAAACTTTCAGGTTTGTCATGTCATTTTGAAAATATGTCAGGTTTCATCTAAATATTTTTACAAAAATGGTTGTAAGTTGTGGAAGGTGTTGCTGTAATGAGAGAAATGAATCAAAATAAAAAAAAACTGTTAAATTAAAAATAAATATTATTTCAGAATTTCAAGTAACTGTGCAAGACTATTAATAATCCATTTTTAAAAATGTGAAAATATATTAGCTTTTCTAACAATGTTGATGTTTTCAGACTGTTGCGGTAATGAGATTTTTTAGGACTTATTTTCGAAATTATGTTAAAAAAAATGTTCAATGATAAGTAAAAGTTTTTAAATTCATTTTCAGAAATACTCCAGACTTTGTTTCTAATGTCTGAAAAAAAAGTAAATTTAAGCATTTTTTTTAATTTTCATGCTTGACATTTTTAAAACCAAGTTTTCGTGAGAATTACCATACACTTGCAAGAAAAAGTATGTGAACCACTTGCAGAGTCTGTGAAAATGTGCAAAATTTTTACAAAATAAGAGAGATTATACAAAATGCATGTTATTTTTTATTCAGTACTGTCCTGAGTAAGATGTTTACATATAATCCATAAGACAAAAAAATAGCTGAATTTATTAAAATGACCCAGTTCAAAAGTTTGTGAATTGATTCTTAATACTGTGTGTGGTTACCTGGATGATCTACGACTGTTTTTTTGTTGTGTGATGGTTGTTCATGAGTCCCTTGTTTATTCTGAGCAGTTAAACTGAGCTCAGTTCTTCAGAAAAATTCTATAAATGTATGTTAATAAATAAATGTGGTTATTTTAATAAATTCAGCTATTTTTTTGTCTTGTGGATTATATGTAAACATCTTTTATGTAAAATATCTTACTTAGGACGGTACTAAATAAAAATAACATGCATTTTGTATTATCTCCCTTATTTTGTTAAAATTATTAACATTTTCACAGATTCTGCAGGTGGTTCACATACTTTTTCTTGCAACTGTATATAGCATCTCTGCATCCTTTCAGCCTCAAGAGCTCTCAGTTTTTGTATTATTCTTACCTTATATCCCCTCCAGAATGCCTGGATCAAAACTGCAGCTTGCTCATCTGTTAAAAGTAGAGAAACTGGAAGCTGCTTCCTGGGGCTGACAAAGAAAAAAAAAATTAATTAAAAACAAACTTTATTTCACACAATCAATTTTCACAAATAATTAAAAAATTACAGTACATTAGGAGTCATAACACCACTGAATTTTAAACGGTCACATAATATTTTTTTTTTTTCATTACTTTATAATATTTAAATATATGCTTTAAACAGACACATAATATCATGGCCAAGTCTATTCTCTATTGTTTTGTTCATACTTGTATAGATTGCAAGTTTTGCTTGACCAATTAAAGTTGTTTAGCTGCTATTTTACCCAGTTTTTGACTGTACACTGCCCCCCAAAATAAAAGCATTATGTGTTTGAAGAATCTAAATACTTGACTCAGCAAAACAAAAAGACAAAAAGTCTCACACATTCTAAAAACAATGAAAAACCATAAACACAAAACACACTTGACATAACACTTGGATCAATAACAGAAATAAATGCAAGGAAATTGCTGTAAAGAATACAGCACCTCAAATAACCGTTTACCAGATCATTAATAATTTTAAGGAGAGAAGTTCAACTGCAGTGAAGAAGGCTGTAGGACGTTCCAGAGTCTCAAGCAGTTGAGTGCCAAATTAGGGGTCTGCTGTTGTAAGGATTTTGAAATAGTCCTGAAGAGGGCGCTAAAGGACTGCTTTAGCATATGACTGCTAAAAAAACGTTCACATTCGATGTCATCCTAGTTTTTAGTGAAGCAACTGGCATAAAGACCTGTATTTTGAGTGTTGCTAATGTAGTTATTCTTGTATTGGTGGATTTGTGCATGCAAAAAATTAACCACATATCTATCTACATGTCATATATGAGAAGTGTGGAATAAAATAAACTGTCGATGAAGAACAACAGACTCATACCTAATAACAGTGATGACAACATTAAACTGGCAACACAGTTAAATCCTTCATTACAACCAACATTTCCACTGCTTCTGTTTCTACTACCAACCTGGCTGAAATATCTCTCTTGAAACAGTCTGCAACTCTCTAGTCTAATTCCCACAGTGTCATTTGACAAGTTTTCAACCATTTCCTGTCTTTCTGGACAGGTGAGAATCAGATGTCCAGTTTTGCCGCAACCAAAACAACACAAATGCTCAAATTACATAGTTACAATTGTCACAGTTTATGTCAAAATTGTCAAGATCATGTAGACATAACGCCTAAATGATACATGTTTGATAGGGCTGGGACAATACATCGATTCTCGATCGATACAATGACTCTGGATCGATCCTGATATTTCTCTCTCGAGTCGATTCTGAGCTTAGTTTTAACAGCAGATGGCGCTCCAGGCTAGTTTAACTGCACGCCCAAATGCTGACGAAGAAGACTGCTGGACAGCGCTCGTGCGTTCGGTTACGTAAGTAGTTAAAGGGTCATGAAACCCCAAAACACTTTTTTTGAGATGTAAAAAAATATGTATAGGCTGCACATCATTGAAAACACTAATGGCCCTTTCACACAGGACGCGGTATGCGCTGCGCTCGCCGCTGGGTTCAGCGCAGCCCTTCAGACACAAGCGATTTGCGCTACGCTGGCCAGAGCAAAGTGGGCGGAGTTTTCAAAACTTTCAGCGGGAGATCTAAACGTCTAGTCATTTGATTGTTGTTCCACCTGTCTGTTAGCAGCAAGATATGTATCTGTCCCGTGCTAAGAAGCGAGCGATAGCACTAGCCCTGCTAGTAAGAAGAAGAAGAAGAAGAAGAAGAAGAAGAAAGAGGAGGCTGTGGGTGCATGAAACTCTCAGGTCCAGAGAACAGTTTGGGGAATTCAGGCTTGCGAAGGAGCTCCGTTTCCACAACTTCGGTAAAGTTGGTTTTATATTCGCACATTCGGACTTCTGATAAATTCAGACTTTCCAATAAATGTACAATAAATTAATGTTTGCGAATTTTAAGCAGCGACATGATATTGACAACCAACGATTGTCAACTTACAACATTTTTCACAGTCGATCAAAATAGGCAAGTATTGTTTTAATGGCATATTTACTTGTGAATGTCCACTGAATGTCCAATGTAGTGTGATTAACAAGGCTACTGAATACGGATGTCCGAATGTGCTAATATAAAACCAACTTTACCGAAGTCTTTCCACAGCGACCGGCAGTTCGACAGTTTGCTGGGCAGAGTCGGACCTAGAATCTAAAGTCTGGCAATTTGCCTGAGGTGGGTGATTTATATTGAAATAAAATTTACTACTTTTTAGTGCTGTCTATAATGTGTTATATTTATAT